>NW_027280179.1:127500-132500 GCF_046629955.1 Centroberyx affinis | reverse complement strand
TTTTGGTGTGAATGTTGTGTTATTAAGCATTGCATCATTGCAGTTTCAAAACATCAGAATCACCTCAACTAATGAAGAAATTTAATAGGTTGCTATGGTTACCTTGTTCTCTAACGTTGTGTTTCTGGCGGCCATCAGCCTCAGGTGTTCTGCTGCGAAGGCCGACTCGTGTTCCCTCATGTCCTGGTTCAATCCCTGCAACACACAGCAACACAGCAACACACACACAGCAACACAGCAACACACAGCAACACAGCAACACACACACAGCAACACAGCAACACACAGCAACACAGCAACACACACACAGCAACACAGCAACACACAGCAACACAGCAACACACACACAGCAACACAGCAACACAGCAACACAGCAACACAGCAACACACACATAGCAACACATTACCATCAGTGATACATACTGATATCAACCGGTCATACTGATATCACACTGTCATAGCCTGCTGATATCACATGATAAGCAGGATAATAATAACATCAATAATAAGAATAAGAAGCAGCAGACTTTACCTTGTAGGAGCAGCCGTAGCGGATGAAGGGGCAGCTCACCTGAGCTTTGGGACAGTCATGTTGGTGACTGGACAGCTGGACACAAGACCAAATACTCTTCATCAATACTACTAACTAGTAATATTAACACTAATACTAATACTATTGTTCCTGCTATACTATATTCAGCTATTAACCTGGTCAGGTTAATATCGTCAGTCGGACCAGTTTTGTCTGAGATATCACCAGAGAAAAACGTCTGGACACAACTCAGTTCATAACACACACACACACACACACACACACACACACACACACACACACACACACCCTCCCCCGGGTCGTACCTCGCTCCTCAGCAGCGAGGAGAAGGAGCAGTGGTTCGGACAGGACACTGGGAACGCTGGACACACCGTCTCTTTGTGTTTCTGAAACATTCAAACATTCAAGACTTTAGTAATAATAAGAAATTTGTTTATATTGCACTTTCAAAACAGAAGTAACTAAGTGCTTAACAAACAGCCACAAGCACAGAAATGGGCCAATCAGCAACAAGATGCATCATCCCTCTAGGTTTTGTCAAAATCTGATCTGTGAACTTCTTGTTTTGCATTTCTTGTACATTTTGTAATGTGTTTACTGAAAATAATAATATTGTCTCATTCGTCAGCTATGCAGAACAGGTGAGATATCGGGCTGCAGAGTCAGGGGACTTTTCCAGCGTGGTTACCCTGAAATAGGGAACTACTGGATATACTGGTTTTACTCAACTTCCCCGTGACATATCTGGACAAATTAGGTATCGGTCGAATCCAGTGATGCTAGGCTTATGATGATTGGACAACAGGAAATAACCAAATAAGGCCATTTAAGTCGTGGGACAATTTATCCAAGTCCAAATATTTGGACTTTCCCTTAGAATTAGGTGGTTTCCTCAGAGCTGAGGGACCAGTGAGGTACGAAACCTCTTCTACTGCAGGAGCTGAATCCAAAGATATACTGGTTGACCCTCTAAAATTGAAAAATTTACTGTAAATGCCCAAAAACCCAGATTGATTTCTGCGTACGATTCCAATAGATCCCAGTCATTTTATATACGGTTTAAAGACACAAGTTGGAAAAGTGCTGCAGCTTCAGATCTTTAAAAGCTTAAAGGTTTTAGAGTTTGTTAGGACCCGGTCCTCCCAGTCTGGCCGTGCTAACACATTTCTGGACCAACGCAGACTGCATCTAATTCCCCTTTATATCATATCTGCCTTTAACACACAGCCAGGGAAGAGAGTTTGGGGCCTAAAGACTTTTTTCTGGACTGAATAACAGAAAAAATAACATTAACATTAGCATCCAATTCCATCCAATGCCTGTCAGTAGTGAGGTCAGTAGTTATCTGCAGGTCTGTCAGTAGTGAGGTCAGTAGTTACCTGCAGGTCTGTCAGTAGTGAGGTCAGTAGTTACCTACAGGTCTGTCAGTAGTTACCTACAGGTCGGTCAGTAGTGAGGTCAGTAGTTACCTGCAGGTCTGTCAGTAGTGAGGTCAGTAGTTACCTGCAGGTCTGTCAGTGCCATCTTGGTCATGCAGAACTCGCAGGTCGTCTCACGATGTTTACATTTCCAGCTCAGATGGTCGGGGATTTCCTTCCTCATCATCCTCTCTTTACATTTCCCCAACGGACAGGGAACCTCGAAGTACAGACACACATTCAGATGGTCCTGCAGAGAGACAGACAGGCAGAGAGAGACAGACAGGCAGAGACAGACAGGCAAAGAGACACACAGGCAGAGAGACAGACAGGCAGAGAGACAGACAATGATTACCAAACCAAGGAAGACAACACCAGAGCTTCCTCTTCTTCCCATCTCAAACTTCCACAACAGACCTGAGATCAGCTGGTTAGACTGTATTATGGTATTAAGGTGTTAATATTAATGATGGAAGGTACAGTGATGTTTAATGTAAGATATACCAGTTTAAAGTGATAATATGGAGTAATATGAAGTTCTAATAATGTTAATTTCTCCTCACTGGAACCTGCTGGAGACTCCTGCCAGTGTTTTCTTTTTCAGGTGATATGGAGGTATAATAGAGGTATAATAACATGTTAATAATGGTATAATAGAGGTATAATAACATGTTAGTAATAGAATAATAGCTGTATAATATGTTAATAATGGTATAATAGAGGAATAATAACATGTTTATAATGGTATAATGGAGGTATAATAACATGTTAATAATTGTATAATAGAGGTATAATAATGTTTATAATGGTATAATAGCGGTATAACAACATGTTAGTAATGGTATAATAGATGTATAATAACATGTTTATAATGGTATAATAGCGGTATAATAACATGTTAATAATGGTATAATAGAGGAATAATAACATGTTTATAATGGTATAATAGCGGTATAATAACATGTTAGAAGTGGAATAATGGAGGTATAATAACATGTTAATAATTGTATAATAGAGGTATAATAATGTTTATAATGGTATAATAGCAGTATAACAACATGTTAGTAATGGTATAATAGATGTATAATAACATGTTAGTAATGGTATAATAGATGTATAATAACATGTTTATAATGGTATAATAGCGGTATAATAACATGTTAGTAATGGAATAATAGAGGTATAATAACATGTTTATAATGGTATAATAGCGGTATAATAACATGTTAGTAATGGAATAATAGAGGTATAATAACATGTTAGTAATGGTATAATAGAGGTATAATAACATGTTAATAATGGTATATTATACTGTGCGTTTCTCCTCACTGGAACCTGCTGGAGACTCCTGCCAGTGTTTTCTTTTTCAGGTGATATGGAGGTATAATAGAGGTATAATAACATGTTTATAATGGTATAATAGAGGTATACTAACATGTTAATAATGGTATAATAGAGGTATAATAACATGTTAGTAGTGGTATATTATACTGTGAGTTTCTCCTCACCGGGACCTGCTGCAGACTCATCAGCTCCTGGCAGCCGTTGGCTTCGCTGCGACAGAAAACCTTCAGAGCCATGATCTCTCTGTGGCAGCAGACGTCTCGAAAGATCTGGAACAAACCAGCAGACCGACTGTCTGTTTAGACCGCTAGCTTTGATCTGAGAGCTGAGTGAACAGTCCGTTCTGCAGTATTTAACGTTATGGGAAAACAGCAGCACTGGGCCGTACTGTTAAAGCCCATGATCCTTATAAAGCCGCTCACACTATATCCAAATCTGATTGACGTTCCAGGTGTCACTCATTTATTTTAAATCAAGCTTCCTTCATACCTTATCTTTAAACAGAGGCTCCATGTCTGCTGGACACACTGGGTTAGGATGACTGAGGAGGAGAAGAGACGAGGAGAGAGAGGAGAGGAGAGGAGACAAGGAGAGAGAGGAGAGGAGACAAGGAGAGAGAGGAGAGGAGAGGAGGAGAAAGGAGGTTATTTAGTGACTGATTCAACATTTCTTATGTCTATAACAGGAAAACTGAACTGAAAACAAAGTTAGGACACATCTGCATCTTCATCTTCTTCATCATCTTCATCATCCCAACTGTCATTTCCCTCAAAACACACAACTGACCTCAGATCTGCTTCCTCATCTTTCTACCTGTCTGTCTGTCTACCTGACTGTCTCTCTGCCTGTCTGTCTCACCTCAGGATGTCGGAGTTGCAGCTCTGACAGATGCGGTGTCCACACTCGGTCTGTCTGTCAGTCTGTCTGTCTCTCCGTGTGTTTCTCTACCTCTCTGTCTCGCCACCTGTCTGTCTGTCTGTCTACCTTCTGTCTGTCCACCTGCCTGTCTCACCTCAGGATGTCGGAGATGCAGCTCTGGCAGAAGCGGTGTCCACACTCGGTCTGTCTCGGCTGACACAGCACTAGCCTGCAGGCTTCGCAGCAGTACTTTGCCTCTGGACTTTCTACAAAATGATCTGTGAAGCCTCCATGAAGTGGCAGGAAGCCACGGTCACAGGCCTGAGGGACTCCTGCACAACAACCACAACATCAAACACCATGAGATCTCTGTCAATCTGTGAACCGGAAAGATCTAGACTTAGGTGGGAGAGGGATTTAGGTACAGAGATTGATCCAGAACTGTGGGAGGACCTATGTAGCAGTGGTGTTACATGTACACTAAATTCAAGATATAGATTGATTCAGTTTAATTTTTTGCAACAGATTTATCTCACCCCCTCCAAGCTACATGGGTTTAACCCCAACCTCTCACCCCTTTGTTTTAGATGTGGTCTAGTAGAGCGCACTTTCCTTCATTCCACTTGGCAGTGTAGTAAACTACAGGGTTTCTGGCAGGGGGTCTGTGATGCTTTATCCACAATTCATGGAGTTACTTTTCCAATGGATCCTGAGATATGCCTTTTGGGCAACTTCTCAAATTCTAATCTTACACATAATTATTCCATCAAGCTTACAGAAATCCTCCTGGCCATTGCCAAAAAATGTATCGCAATGAAATGGAAGTC
>NW_027280179.1:117500-122500 GCF_046629955.1 Centroberyx affinis | reverse complement strand
GCACATAACGTAGGCTACATTATCGATTAATATATGCTTGATCAATCAAATTGTTAATGGTGATTAATTGATCGTCGATTAATTATTCACATCCCTAGTGGGAACTGTTACATTCACTGGCTAACAGGCTTCACAAACACACAAAAACAAGAATTTTACTTCCTCTGCTGCTTTTTTGGCGACAACATGAACGCATTTTGAGGAGAAACTCCCGGAGAAGGCCGGCCCCTGAATGATTCCTGACTAGAAGACACCAGGAAAACATTCAGGTCCTGGAGGGAGATCCAGAGGCCGAGGGAGGAGCCTGGAGGAACGGTTCACGTCACGAGCTCAAAGCCAAACAAGTCCAGATCCTGTACAGACCCGCGCCGCGTCTGTCGAACTCCACTAGCGGCGGCCACACTGATCCGGCGGAAAACTGACAGAATGATTGACGGATAGATTTCTGTCCGTTGGGCTGTTTGGGAACGTCAACATGGTGGAGAACGGAGCTGCTGCACAGAAACAAGTTAAATTCACTTGAACACAGTGTTTTATCACATTGGGATGAAAATAGGAAAGAATGCCTAGTTTCTTCTTTCACATTTTCACAACAACCTGTCAGCTCCGTGGCTCAGGTTGTGAGTTTGTTTAATGTCGCCTGGCTTCCCGGTTGAGTGGAGTGTTCCATTTTTAAGCGCTGTGATTGGCCCGAAGATCCAAACACCGCCCAGCCGGAAACTTAGGTCATAAAACGAACCAAAGCAGTAGTTTAAGCTCCTAAAACAGGTACAACCACCGGCTCTGTATTTATTTTTTCAGAACCTGAACGTGCGTTACGCCGTCCAATTCACTACCGGAACGGTGTGCTGGTACGTTCTGGTCCCTCTGATATAGCCTAGATTTGTTTCCTCTGTCTAGTGAGATCCAATATGGCATCATCAGTGTATGACACTGAATGTGGCGTTTAGCCCACAGGCGAGAGGGCTCTCTTAGACAGAGACGCCCTCTAGAGGCCATCTGACAAAGCAACATCTCACTAAGCGTTACCTGACTGACTGACTGACTGAGGAGCTACAGCTGGATGAGGATCTACAGCTGGATGAGGATCTACAGCTGGATGAGGATCTATCCTGTTCCTCTGTTAAACAGCAGGATGACCAGGTGAGTCCTTCTTTTGTGGATTGTCTCTCTTGTGGCTCGACTACACCGGTTGCATTTCTGTTCCGTCCGCAGTCATTGACCGGAGTTTACTGCGTTTACATGGACTTGAGTCTCCCGGTTATGATCGGGTTTTTGAAGTATCCCGTTTTTGTGTTTGCTCATGTAAACATCATATCCCGATTTCAGAAACCCGGATAAGCCCTTATCCCGGTTTTGAGAAACCCGATTATGCTAGCCGGAGTACTCCGAAAGAAACCGGGATCCTGTCGCATGTAAACATCTGATCCAGGTTTCTGACCGCTGCAGACTCCCTGCACAGGCTTCAGCCGAGAGACGGAACAGAAAAACACAAACAACAACAACAACGAGAGCGTCTCACTTCTGGAGCGATGAGGAAACAGAGTTTTCTCTTTCGGTGATGAAAGAATGAAATATACTCGGCAGTTTAGATGGAGAAAGCATGGAAATGCTGAGCTGTTCAAGTCTGTAGATCCAGACTACAGGAGGCCGGTTTCCAACACGCACAGTGGAGCGAGTCAGGTCAGGAGGAAAATACTAAAGAAACATTACTACAGCCAAACATCAAAACTAAAGAAGTGGCTCTGATCCAGCAACTTTCAAATTTTACTAAATTTTGGACGAGATGCTTGGTCAGCGTCCGCTGGCCACTAAGAACACGGTGGTGTCGACATCGGCTTCCCATGTGCAAAGCATGCTGTGTCAGATTAACGATTTCAAATTTGCCGGTTTGTGTTGTAAACATCACAGGCGCCTGCAGCATGCAGGCATCAGTAAGCGGGATGCTAGTATTTATCATGAATACGGAGATATGAAGAACCAGATTTCTCTGTGTTCCATGTGAACGCCACATCCTGAATATGATCAAAACCGGGATAAGACTCATAACCGGGACACTCAAGTCCATGTAAACACAGTCAATGTGTAATCATCACATCACAGTCATGTACCTGTCAGTTAATACACACACTGACTGGTGCATGTGAACACTGACTGCATAAACCTTACTATACATACTATACATATAAATGTACTATACATGTAAATGTACTATACATATATATATATATACATATACATATATATACATATATTGTATATGTCCTGTGTGTATATATATATGAAGTTAGTAGATATGAGCAGTGAGTTACAGTCTGATCTGTTGCATCACAGCTGAACAGCAGTGAAATAAAAACATGATTCCGTCAGATAGAATCCAGTAGAAACAGCTGACCTGCCAATCATCCTTCTACAGTCATCCTTCAAACTCACTAGCTAGCAGTTAGCTTCTACTGTTAGCCTCCCCTGCTAGCCTCTACTGTTAGCCCTCTACTATCAGTTTCTATTGTTAGCTTCTACTGTTAGCTCAGTCTTCAGATTGACTGTAGTCCAGTTTGTCACCCATGTGGGTTTTAACAGTATTCTGGTACATTAGATATAACAGTATTCTGGTGTATTAACAGTATACTAACATATATTATTAAATATCATACTGGTGGATTAATGTTATTCTGGTTTAACAGTAAACTGGGATTCGCTCCCAGCAGTAGATGAAGCAGATTCTTGTGTCTGGTTTGTCTGCTAACGTTACACTGAGCAACACATTACCTCATCTCACACACACACACACACACACACACACACACACACACACACACACACACACACTTAGCTTGTCTGTGTGTTGCCAGTATAAATCTCCATTACAGCAGAGCCACGAGCTTTAATTCACAGATGAAACATTTACAGCGACACTGAACACGAACTCTGTGTATTCTGGTTCTACTGAGGTTCTACTTTGGTTCTATCGTGGTTCTAGCCTGCTCTGTTCTGCTGTGTTCTCCCTGCCCAGATGTTTCAGTCCAGACTTACATGAATCGGACCGCAGGCCACCGCGCTGCTCCTCCGCTGCTTTGCTTCAGGATTCAAACCTTCAACCCGCTGCTGTCGGACTGCCGGTCCGCCGCTACAGAGTCCGAGCTGCGGCAGCAGAGCGGCTCATGGTCCGGTTCTCTTCAGACCTGGATCCAGAGAGATCCAGCGGCAGACTGGACTGATCAGACTGGAAACCCCCTCCGCTACTTCCGCCCAGGAAATCCCCCAGCTGCGGTGCGGAGCCGCCGGGCGGCGCTGTTTCCTTTAGTGAGCATACTGTGGAGATACACTGTGTGTATATTTACAGCATGGTGCCGGGCAGAGCCGCCCCGCCGGGCGGCGCTGTGACCTGCAGGAAACACTTTCCTGTGGTAAACACTGTGTAGAGATACAGCATGTAGAACCACTGTGTAGAGATACAGCATGTAGAACCACTGTGTAGAGATAGCATGTAGAACCACTGTGTAGAGATAGCATGTAGAACCACTGTGTAGAGATAGCATGTAGAACCACTGTGTAGAGATACAGCATGTAGAGTGTAGATATACAGCATGTAGAACCACTGTGTAGAAATACAGCATGTAGAACCACTGTGTAGAGATAGCATGTAGAACCACTGTGTAGAGATACAGCATGTAGAGTGTAGATATACAGCATGTAGAACCACTGTGTAGATATACAGCATGTAGAACCACTGTGTAGATATACAACATGTAGAACCATGCTGCTCTATTCTATTCAACAGGACTTCCTTTCTTCTCTCAGGTTTACAGTTGTTTCTCTTCTTTTATAGAAAAGTCAGTGAAACCTTGAATATTCATAGTATTCTTTTCCATCGGCACACGGCCATCTTCGTAGGACAATGACAGGTGATTGTAATAAATGAACAGGTGATTATGATCAAATGCCAGCAGCAGGCAGTGAGCTGTGTGACGCACTGCGGCCTGCTGGGCCAGTGAGCTAGTCCGTGATCCAGACCACCAGGTTTTGGTCTACCTGCAACAAAATGAAAACTGCAATGATGTGACCTTTGACCCCAGAGAGACAGCCTCATCATAATGACAGGCAGATGTACAATATAGATTCATATCATAGATTCATGTAATATAGATTCATGTAATATAGATTCATGTCAGGCTGAAAGACAGCAGACTCTTCTTCTGTAGATAAAAAGGCTGCAGACTCTTCTTCTAGGTTTTTCTCTCACACATGCTGTCAGTCTGAGCTGCGGCCACAGGGAGGCGCTGTTCAACAAGACAAATCCTCCTGATGAAAACCAAACTGATCTACGTTATTGATCACTGATTAATTCCATTGGTCCTACACACACACACACACACACACACACGTCAATCTAAAACATCCAAACAATGAAGTCAATCTGGTTTCATGTTTCTACTGTATGAAGTAAGTAGAAGTCGATCTGGTGATTTAACAAAATAAAGGCAGCAGGAACTTTTCTGTTTGTCCTTCAGCTTTATTGATCAGATCAGCAAGGACAATATTGGACACACACACACACACACACACACACACACATACACACACACACACACACATACACACACACACACACACACGGAGCAAATCACTTTCTGTTCAAAGATATAAAGTTTAGGAATAACAGTTTCTATGCCATGATAAAGAGAGAGAGAGAGAGAGAGAGAGAGAGAGAGAGAGGGTCTGTCTGTCTGTCTCTGGTGTTTCAGAGGCATGATGGGATTAGGTTTCCAAGGCGACAACCTCTCATAGCTGGGCTAATAGGAAATAACTTGTGATGACATCATAAAGGTCAGAGGTCAGAAGGTCTCAGGAGGCCAGGGGCTTCTGGGAGTCTGCTGGAGAGGTGGAGTCCTGCAACACAGTAGAACACAGTAGAGTCAGGTATAGTGCAGTGGAACAACAAAGTACAGCAGATTACAGTAGAATGGAGTAGAGCAGACAGAGAGAGAGAGAGAGAGAGA
>NW_027280179.1:0-112500 GCF_046629955.1 Centroberyx affinis | reverse complement strand
GTGCTGCCGCCTGCTGGCAGGAAGCGTCATGACAACATCAAACCACATCTGCAGTAAAACACGGAGAAAACATCATGATGTCACCAAAAACATACTACCAACATGACATACAGCAGCTGTTAGCATGACGGCGTTACCTGCTCCATGTTGTAGCCGTGTTTCTCTTTGGCGATGGCGATGTACTCATCCACTGAAATACAACAGATAATTAAATGGAAGATAAGACAACACGCATCATCATCATACATGTTACAGACAACACGCATCATCATCATACATGTTACAGACAACACGCATCATCATCATACATGTTACAGACAACACGCATCATCATCATACATGTTACAGGCAACACGCATCATCATCATACATGTTACAGACAACACGCATCATCATCATACATGTTACAGACAACACGCATCATCATCATACATGTTACAGACAACACGTTAGTTTGTTAGCCTGTCCGTCTGTCAGTAGTTTGTAGTTTATCATGTCAGTTTCAGTCTGTCAGTAGTTTGTTGGTCTGTCAGCAGTTTGTCAGTCTGACGGTCTATCAGTAGTTTGTCAGTCTGTCAGTAGTTTGTCAGACTGTCAGTTTGTCAGTAGTTTGTCAGTCTGTCAGCAGTTTGTCAGTCTGTCTGTAGTTTGTCAGTCTGTCAGTAGTTTGTCAGACTGTCAGTTTGTCAGAAGTTTGTCGTCTGTCAGTAGTTTCAGTCTATCAGTAGTTTGTCAGTCTGTCAGTAGTTTGTCAGACTGTCAGTTTGTCAGTAGTTTGTCAGTCTGTCAGCAGTTTGTCAGTCTGTCTGTAGTTTGTCAGTCTGTCAGTAGTTTGTCAGACTGTCAGTTTGTCAGTAGTTTGTCAGTCTGTCAGCAGTTTGTCAGTCTGTCAGTAGTTTGTCAGACTGTCAGTTTGTCAGTAGTTTGTCAGTCTGTCAGCAGTTTGTCAGTCTGTCTGTAGTTTGTCAGTCTGTCAGTAGTTTGTCAGACTGTCAGTTTGTCAGTAGTTTGTCAGTCTGTCAGTAGTTTGTCAGTCTGTCTGTAGTTTCAGTCTGTCGGGAGTTTCAGTCTGTCAGTAGTTTGTCAGTCTGTCAGTAGTTTTCTTACATTGTGTTTCAGACAGAGAGTTGCTGGGGATCCAGACCAACATGCCGAGGTTTTCTCTGTCCTGAGCCGCCTGGGCCACTTCTGCAACACACACACACACACACACACACACACACAGTACACACACACACACACACACACACACACACACACACACACACACACACACAGTACACACACACACACACACAGGTTGTTGGTTGTTTTGGGGTGTGGCTCCTTCCATCAACCATCATGTTTCTAATGTAGCTGCAGGAAACAAACCATCTGAACTACAAGGGTTTTGTTTTTGAAGTTAAAGTTTGGAGAGCTGTAAAGCTGTAAAGAGTCTAAACCAGACGGAAAACAGGTGACACTACAGTTATTATGCTGGGAGCCTATATTTATTATCATTATTATTATTGTTATGTTGTCATTATTTGTGGTATTATTAGTATAATTTATCTTACTAACACTATTAGTATCATTAGTATTATTAGTAAAATGAGTGTGTTATTACTTCTATGCAGCTTGTTCTCCTGACTCGCTCCCAGCAGGAGTTACTGGTCAGACTGGTTAACTGACTGGTTAACTGACTGGTTATAGATCAACAGACAGATCATCACTGGTCTGTCTGGTTCAATTTAGTAGAAAGCTTAATTTCAGAGAAATGTATAATATTAATATTCTGACATTTTATTCAATTTCTTACATTCGTTCTGTTTCCAATGAAGATCAAGTTCTTAAATGTGCAACTTCACCAGGAGGATAAAGATAATTTTGAGACCAACAGACTGATAAATATCATAATAAGTCATAATATCATAATCCATCTGATAATATAGAAATCTGCACTGGAATAAACAGCATGAATAATAATAAAACCTGTCAATCTACACAAACTCATGATCTGTTTATGAACTTTACACATAATCTGCTGGAATCAACTTCTTAAAACTCTTAATGATGCCATGTTCTCCTCCATCTGCTGTAGAAATAGAGGCAGTAAACTCTATTAACTGTAGAAATAGATGCAGTGAAGTCTATCCTCTGTGGAAATAGAGGCAGTAAACTCTATCTACAGTCGAAATAGAGGCAGAGTAAAGACGGTTCATGTCCGGTTGTTCGAGGCTACCCGCTCTGCTTTAGCTGCTTTATTTCTTACCGGGATCATAATCAGGAACAACGGCTTGATACTGCGGTCCGACCCGCATCCCCCCTCCACCTGCACACACAGCAGTACACACAAATACACATTAGTACACAAAATTATACAGAAATATACAGAAATACACAGTACACATCAGTACCCAGAGAGACCGAGGCTACCCACCATGCTCCTCGTCGCTGCTGGACCCTGAACTTCCTTCTTCCCAACAGTTGTTGCTGTTTCCATTAGAAGACAAACTTTTACTGCCGGGGTTATTAGTATTATTATTATTATTGTTGCTGTTGTTCACCGGGTTTCTGCCCCTCCGCTTCCCGGGGATCTCGGGGTTTTTCTCCAACATCGCCGGCATGACGAGACGAGACAGTTCAGCTACACCAGCAGGCTAACGTTAGCTATTAGCTGCTAGCTGTTAGCCTGTTAGCTAGCCAGCTAAATGAACGAGCCGACAGAGTAATACGCAGCTAAGCTAACTAGCCAACAAGCTAACTGGTCGAATTAATGAACTGAGCCGTTAACGTTTCGTTGTGAAAAGCTGAAGCGATATAAAATCTGTCTGGAGGCTAAAAGAGAAGAAGCTGAAGTTTCTAACCTCAAACCTTCTTCAGCAGAAACTGGAGATGCTCTCCGAAAAGTTACAGAACAACCAGAGGAAACCAGTTAAAACCAGATAAAACCGCATAAAACAACTTCATTCATCAGATAAATCAAAAATCACATTCTCTGATAGAAACTCCACATCCTACAACGCGATATTCCACTAAAATAAAGTTGTAAAGCTGAATAAAGGCAGAGAGACAGCGGAGTGTCGGGGCTGAAGCCTGAAGCGGCTGCTTCTGCAGCAGGAAGGAGCCAGAGCCAGCAGACAGATAACACAGAATACAATTAAATACAAACATACTGACCTGACAGGCAGCTAGCACAGGATAAAATATAATAAAATACAATATAATAAAATAAAAACACACCGACCAGACAGGCAGCTAACAGAAAGATTACAATAAAATAAAGTAAAATAAAATAACAACACATTGATCCGTCTGGCAGGTAGTACAGTCAAAATAAAAATAAAGAATAAACATGACATGATATATGACATGACATGATATATGATATGAGACGAGATTACATGATATATGACATATATGATACGACATGGCATGACATGATATATGATATGACATGCTATATGACATGATATATGATATTATATGATATAACATGATATATGATATGACATGATATATGATATAACATGATATATGACATGATATATGATATGACATGGCATGACATGCTATATGACATGACATGATATATGATATGACATGATATATGCTATGACATGATATATGACATGATATATGATATGACATGGCATGACATGCTATATGACATGACATGATATATGATATGACATGATATATGATATGACATGATATATGACATGATATATGATATGACATGCTATATGACATGATATATGATATGACATGGCATGACATGCTATATGACATGACATGATATATGATATGACATGCTATATGACATGACATGATATATGATATGACATGCTATATGACATGATATGACATGGCATGACATGGTATATGACATGACATGATATGTGATATGACATGATATATGACATGATATATGATATGACATGCTATATGACATGACATGATATATGATATGACATGATATATGACATGATATATGATATGACATGACATGATATGTGATATGACATGATATATGACATGATATATGATATGACATGGCATGACATGATATATGATATGACATGACATGATATATGACATGATATATGATATGACACAACATGATATATGATATGACATGAAATGGCATACTGTATGGCATGACATAACGTATGATATGACATGACACTAGACTAGGGTATCAATAAAGTGCATCTTTATCTTTATGTCTTTACAGCAACAGGTGTTCAGTTCTGCTCCCAGTCTGTCTTCAGACGAGTAGCTTTAAGTCTCTTCAGTAACGACTGTGTTACACTATATTAATCTACACATGTATGTTTAGAGAATATAGTGCCGTAGAGACCAGGCATTGTATTGTTGACATTATAGTTGAATAAAGCGGTACATGTGAAAATCCCAATCCTGATGTCGTCTGGCTCTCTCAAGCTATCCAGGAGCATTTACTAAAGCTAATATAAGCTAAGACATGACCAAGTATGCTGCAACCCCTTACATTTTGTATTTAAAAAAAGGGAAGAAAACAAGTTCATTTTCCATAATGTTTGTACTTGTATTGTATGACTATGTAGGGTTTCTGTTGTAATCTATTCTTGTCATTTCCAATGTGTGATGTACCTCTACCTTCAGTCAGGTTCAGTGCCGACCTGATGGCTTGGCTAACAAGTCTGGAACCTGCTGTGAAGGACAATGCCAATGTCTTCTTCATCCTTCCTGTTCCTCTTTTCATTTGGTTTGTCTCTTCTTTTTAAGGGGAAACTATGATAAATATAATTTATTTTGACAAAATGCATGATGTCAATGCAATGCACCACTCCTTATATGGTGTGTATAACCTGTTGCCAGCACGGCAATAGATGGCTAAACATGTTTATGAAATAAATCAATCAACTAAAAGGTGTGATAACAAGTGAGTGTTAATTATGTTGTTTGCTCTGAGGTATTGTCAGGTACACTTTATAGGTTACTAGCTTGCAACACTGATGACAATAAAAGTGCTGTATGACCCTTATTGCCCAGATGAGGGGGGAGCTGCTATACTTTTAGACTTGAAATAACCTACAGTTTAAATAATGTTTTTGTGATTACCTTTGCTCTATCCTAATACACTCTGTGAAAATAACGATGTGACAGATGTTCACTCCAACAGGAATTCACGGTTGTTTTCATTGACATGAAACTTTTGACTTTTATTATTTATTTATTATTACTTTTGTATTTTTGAGCAAACTGTCATCCAGAAGGCTCTCTCCTAGACTGTAGTGGTAATATGACTGATCGCTAACTGATTTGTAATCTCAATAACCATTTGTATTCACTACAAAGGCAGCCTGGACCCTCCCGACCCCCAACCTTTCCCCTTTACCCATCTCAGTCTCCTCAGCCCAGGCTATCTGACCACCGTGCCCCCCTCCCCTCCCCTGTGGATTCAACCACCTCCACCCTGGTCATCGGCAGCTCCATGGTAGGTGATGTCCCCCTTCACCCCTCATCCGGCCCCTCTAAAGTCCTCTGCTCCCCTGGATATTCAGCGCAGACTCCCCACTATCCTGGCCAACTACTCCAACATCGACACCATAATCATCCACATGGGAACAAATGACATCAGAGCTGGACAATCAGAGGTTTTAAAGCAAACTTTCAGTCACTCTTCACTTCCCTGCTGGACACTGGTAACAAGATCATCATCTCAGGCCCCATCCCCACCCATCGCAGAGGAATCGAGAGGTGGTCCAGACTGTTTGCCCTCCACACCTGGCTGAAAGACTACTGTGCCGCCACTGGGATCCCCTACATCAACAACTTCGACCTGTTCTGGGTGAGGCCCATCCTTCTGAAGCGCGATGGCCTCTACCCAAACAGGAGGGGATCCCAGATGCTCTCTGAGAACATGGACTCTGGCCTGCGGGAATGACATGGTGGCACGGTAGGAAATGTTCAGTTACCCCCACCATCCCCTACTCCTGCACCCCACTCAGCTCTCCTAAACGGGACTGGTATGCCTTCTGCTATACCCACTATCATTTCCTACCATAGACCTATTGTAGCACGCTCATTATCACGCCCCTTTGCTGCTAATCATAATAATATAATTCAAGTTCCTCAACTACCTCTGTTACCCTCTACTGCTGCTAACTGTAAACCTGTAGATTTTGGTCTTTTAAACATCAGATCTCTAAATAATAAATCCTTTTTAGGTCATGATTTTATTACTTTTAATAATTTGGACTTTTTTTTTTATCATCACAGAGACATGGTTAACTCAGGGAGACTGAAGTCCTCTTATTGAAGCAACCCCCCCCCCCCCCCCCCCCCCCCCCCCCTCTGATTTCTGTCAGGCAGGGGAGGGGGGGGGGGGGTTGCTGTTATTTACAGAAAGGATTTTAAATGCACTCCCATTTTACATAGTAGTTTTATATCATTTGAACATCTTGGTTTTATGTTAAATTCTAAGGATCCGGTGATAATTTTAATAATATACAGACCACCTAGGCCAAACAATGCTTTTTTTTCCAAGAATTTGCTGAGTTGTTATCTCATTTTATGTCAAAATATCAAACAAAATCCTTATTTTAGATGATTTTAACATATATGACTGCTACCCAAACCAGACTGTTATTAATGATTTTATGAATACATTTGAATCTTTTAACCTCACTCAAGCAGTACAAGAACCCACTCATTCTAAGGGCCACACCCTCGAGTTAGTACTGTGCAGCCCTGACAACACTGAGATGGATATCTGTGTGTCCGATCACAAAGCGGTTTTATTCAGTGTGGTTTTATCCCAACTTCCTATTAATCACATTACACCTGTCCACTGCCGTGTCTTTAGCTCTATGTCTGCTAGCAAGTTTTCTGAGCTTTTTAATGCTGCTGCTATGCCTTTAACTGCCTTTGATCCAGATTTTAACACAGAGAAGCTCCCTCCCTTTTTAATGACACCTCTCTGACTGTCCTGGACTCTGTCGTTCCCTACAAAGACAAAAAGTCAAATAAAACATCGCAGCCCCGGCTAAATGACTCCACCCAGGAATTAAAGAGAGACTGTAGGAGAAAGGAACGGAAATGGAAGAAGAGTGGTTTACATGTATTTTATGAGATCTGGAAAGAGGCAATGCACAATTATCAAAAGGCAGTTAAAGAAGCAAGAGCAACCTTCTTCTCGAACCTGATTACAGCAAACCATTTTAACCCCAGAATTTTATTCTAGGTAATAGACTCCGTCATCACCCCCTCCCCCTGTCATTTTACCGATGCCTTTTTTACGAATAAAGTTGAGAATATAAGACAGCAAATTACTCCCCCTGACCGAGTTATACATGCCAATAGGGACATCAATAGTTATTTTAGCAATTTTGAACCTGTGTCACTGTCATTTTTATTTGAAACTATATCCCACATGAAATAAACCACGTGCAGCCTTGATATTATCCCCACCAAATTTCTTAAAGAGGTTATTGACACAGTTGGGCCCAGTATTTTATCAATTATTAATAGCTCATTGGAGAAAGGCATTTTTCCTTCTGTTTTTAAACATGCTGTGGTCCAACCTCTTTTAAAGAAACCTAACCTTGATCCCTCTGTTCTCTAAACTTCCATTTTTATCAAAGGTTTTAGAGAAAGTGGTATCAACCCAGCTTTTAGCTTTTATGTGTCATAATAACATCTTTGAGCAATTTCAGTCTGGTTTTAGAGCTTTACATAGTACAGAAACTGCCCTCCTCAAGGTAACCAATGACCTCCTTTTAGCAGCTGACGGGGGGAAAGTGCAATTTTAATTCTTTTAGACCCATGTGCAGCCTTTGGCACAGATCACGCCATTTTAATTGACCGTCTTAACACCTGGGTTGGCATCAAGGACACTGCACTTGGTTGGTTTTATTCCTACCTTTTAGAAAGAACCTTCGCGGTCACCATAGGTAACTACTCATCTTCTACAACTCACATTACCTGTGGTGTACCGCAAGGTTCTATTTTAGGTCCAATTTTATTCTCAATCTATATGCTGCCACTTTTTCACCAAATTATCCAAAGACACAATGTCTCTTTTCATTGCTACGCAGACAACACACAGATTTACATTCCTCTGTGACCCAAACAGCCTAGCTGCTGTTGTAGATTGCCTCAGTGATATCAACTGTTGGATGGCACAGAATTTTCTTCAGCTCAATAACTCAAAATCAGAAATCATATTGTTCAGTCCCCCAGATTCTATCAGTCATATTGAGAGTGGCCTTGGTCCTCTGTCTGCAAATGTGAAGCCTGCTGCCAGAAACTTGGGAGTACTATTTGACTCTGACCTAAACTTCGAACCACAGATACCACAGAAAAGTTGTCCAGTCCTGCTTCCTTCAACTGAGAACCATCTCCAGAATCAAACCAATACTTTCACACAGCGACCTGGAAAAAGTAATCCATGCCCTAATCTTCTCACGACTCGACTACTGTAACTCCCTCCTTTCTGGCATCACATCACCCCAATCCTGGCTTGTCTCCATTGGCTCCCTGTTCGGTTTAGAATTGATTTTAAGATTTTCACTTTTACAGCACATCACAGACATGTTGACCCCATATGAGCCGGTGCGCAGCCTCAGATCCTCAGGCAGGCCCTTCTGGCTGTTCCAAGGTCTAGACTTAAAACTAAAGGTGACCGTGCTTTTTCCATCAGGGTTTTCCCCTCGGCTGAACGACCTGCCTGAGGAGAGAAGGCTGAAGAATCAGTGACTTCTTTTAAATCACTTCTTAAAACCCATTTTTATAGACTTGCTTTTATGTGATGTCGTCTTTTTATCATCTTTTTTATCTTTTATCGGCTTTTTATTTTCTCTTTATCGGCTTTTATCATCTTTTTATTGTCTTTTTACATCTTTTATCTTTTATCTTAACTCTATTTTAATTGTATCTTACATTTACTCTATTTTACTGTTTATTTTGGTTTTCATCCTATGATTATAACACTTTTTACTTGAATGTTTGCTCTCTTCCACCGCTGTCCTCCTATGAATTTAACTCTGTTTTTAAAGGTGCTATATAAATAAAGTTATTATTATTATTATTATTATTATTATTATTATTATTACTATTACAAAACCAAACCCCTTAATTTTATCCCTGAAATGTCCTTAATTTCTCATTACATAAACATGAATCATCCATTAAATATAACATATCTTAGGTTAGTATGATGGGTTTATAAGGGATTTATTCATGGGTTGATTCACAGAGACACTAGAAATTAAGGGATTTTCTTGCCTTTTGTGCAGGTTTACAGGGTTATTAAGTGGAAATTAATAGAAAAGTTCCTGTCTCCCTGAATTTTACACTAAAATATAAAGTAAGGAGTCAAGATTAAGGGGTGTTTAAGCAGGATTCGATGAGATATCTCCTCCATTAAAAAACTCCCTTAATTCATTTCAAGGGGATTTTGCATGAATTAAGGGGTGAATTAATGTACATTAATGGAAATGTAAAGTATTACCAAGGGATTATTAAGGGATTATTGGTTCGTAGAGATTGGACAGATCATAAGGTTTCTCTCAAAGCAGCTAATCAGTTCTGCCTTGATGACAAGGACTGGGTCATACTGTCTTAAATCTGTTATGAGACTTTCATCTTTTAGTTGCTCTGTTTTCTGATCTAACGGTGACATCTTGTGGATATCAGTGGAACTTACAGGTAGGTTAGAGGAGAGGAAAAAATAAGAATATCCTGCATCCGGCAAAAACGAAAGTAACAGAGACCGATAACCAGTTCGCCTACATCACGTTGACTGATAGCAATATTTCGAAAATTAGGATTTGTTAAAACTTTCAGCCAGTCCACGGAAATCTATCGATTACCTAAATCGCCCAGACTTGTAGATTAATGGGACTCATATCACTTTTTGCGGTATGACTACACGCGGTTGTGAATGTGCCACTGAGGTAAGGAAGTATCTTGGCTATAAGTGTGTTATAAATATAACTTGTGATGTAAAACATTCCGTCTTCTACATTATGTCGGTCAGTGGTTCTGTAGACAAATATATATTTTTTTGTGAGCACGTAATTTACAAAGAGTTCTTCACAATGACTCAAGTATCGGCTTGGCATTCTTGGATGTGATAATCACCTTTGTAATCGTGGTTTGACCGTTAGATATTACGTCAAACGCGTCATGGAAGACACAAGAACAGACAGGAATGCCAATTGAGAAAGGCCTCAAGTCTGAATAGTAACCTGGACGTGCGGATCTCATTCCATGTAAGACCTGTGTAATTTTACGCAGTCTGAATCAGGCCCATAGTTATGAAGAGACAGGAATTGTGAATTTTAACATTATCTTTTATACGCTTGTGTTCCGCATCTAGAGTCTCCTGATATGGTTTTTGTCTTCCCCTTCTTTCTGGTTGCGTCCTCCCACTCCCTCCGTTGTTCATGTCTATGCCATATGTTCAAAGCACCAGAGTAAAGTTAGTTTGGTCTTGTGAATTGGCTGATTTGGTAAATATTTGTTACTATACTGCACTGGCAACCTTGTTCAACTTAGTTTGCCAAGAAGCCTGGACATCATGCAATTTACTGCCAAGAATGGATTATTTGAAAAAAAAAAAAAAAAAAAAAAAAAAAATTATAGTCATGAAATAGGCTTATTGATTGATTTGTTTTATTGGTTGTGAAAGGTGTCACATCAGAATAATAATTTCTCTATCATGCAAATATATATTGGTGTGGTAGAGTAGAAGGTTTGAAATAAATTGTCACTTGGACCTAATTAGGCTGCATTTTAATCTCTCACAATGAATATGAAGACATTTCATTCAATTTATTTTCTGTGAGATGTTTTCCATCAAAGAGTAGCTACACTGTGTATCTTCAGACTATAGCAAAAACCTTTTCCAATTATTTTGTGAAAGATTTCAGAATTTCACAATACAGAATGCAATATAGGCAGACATATTGTGTGAAATTTACCTTAAGTTTTATTTTTTCTAGATCACTGAATTTGGCCTGTGTGCATGTTGGAAAATAAGGGGACATGGCTTCTACAAGTCAGTCGGCCTTAGAATACATCAGGAGCAGCAGAGTCCACCTGGTGGGAAGATTACAGAGTCTGTCAGTTATTGTGGAGAATCTTTATCAGCAAGGAGTTCTCAATGAGGAAGAGGTCAGTAAAATACAGACAGAGACTGATGACTTTGACAAAACCAGAAAGATACTGGACTGGGTCATAAACAAAGGGGAAGAAGCCTGCTATGAGTTACTAAAGATTATTGACATGACGAGGAAGAGGACCCTAGAGAGGCCACCCAGTCTACCTGAAAAACCAGGTTTGGCCTCTACTCAGAGCAGCAAGTTTGACCTGCACTACTGGATCAGCTGCTTTTCTTTCAGGGAGGACACAGAGATGGATGTGACCTACTTAAAAGGTATTTCAAAGATTGGTTGTTGGTTATGTGTAACATTTTCATTATTGAACACTGATGTGATGATTACATATTATACATTTTGAATATTGATTTATCAGTGTGGAATTATTAATCCATGATTAATTTAGCAATACCGTGCAAGGGCACATCAGTCAATTCACAGTTAATTTATTTATTATTACTTTCCTTTTAGGCCCAAAACCATGCCACAAATACCAGGCAAAGTTGAAGTCAAAAGCACAAAAGATATCAGATGATTCCTGGATCAAAAGCAAAGCAGTCCTATCAAACAATACGAACCCTAATTACACTTCGCTTGTATTAGACACACAAGGACATATTGCCCCATCTAAAATACAAAGCGCCAAGAGCAAAAAAAGCAAGAAAATTCGTTCTAAAAAGCTAAGGACATACATCCCTGAGGACAAAAAAGGAATTTCCCCCAGTGACCTGCTGAAAACAGATGAGAAAAACATCCTCTTGGTTGGTAAGCCTGGCATTGGGAAGACAGCAGTCACCCATCAAATGTTGAAACTGTGGGCAGAAAGAGATAACAAGGAACTAGACTACATGTTTTATTTTGACATGAGAGAAACATCCTACATCACAAGTACCATGAGTTTGGAGGACCTTCTTTTCAGTGTGTTCAGAGAACCAGATGAAGGCAAAGAAGAGGTCTTACAGGATATAAAGGAGAACTCTGAAAATGTTCTTATCATTTTTGACGGAGTCACAGATCTCTTGTCTTTGCCAGTGGTGCGGGGACTTGTAGAGAAAGACCTTCTACCTAATGCAAAGATTGTGATGACGTGCAGACCAGAGGTTGAGTCAGAAGACTTCCTGTTAGAGTGGGCTTCTCTCAGAGTGGAGGTGAAAGGCTTCAGCCAACAGTCCATCAAAGCATACTTATCTAAAATGCTCAGCACTGAGCACTTGAGCAGTGTTGTGAGAAACTTGGAGTTGTTCACTCTTTGCCATGTCCCGATGTATGCTCTGATGGTGGTTGCCTGCTTTTCTTTTAAGACCTCAAAAGATTCTCAACAACCATGCACGGTAACTGAAATATATATCAACATCCTGCGTTTTTGCATTCAAATAAACAATAGCAAAACAAAAAATAAACATCTTAATCACTATATCAGCAACAAGCGTGAGGCCATACTGTCTTTGGCTGAGGTTGCTTTTCGTGCAACTCAAGCAAAATCTGTGAACTTGGAAGAAGACAGCTGTGTTCATTTTGGCTTTCTGAAGAAACTTGAAGTTCGCGTCGGTCCTACTGAGTGGAAAACCTCATCTGCGTTTCTCCACTACACGATGCAGGAGTTCTTCGCAGGGCTGTGGCTCTTGAAGAATCCAGAAGACTTCCCAGGTGTTGTACAACAGTGCCTGACCGAGGGGACGAAACACATGAAACATTTGGTCCCTTTCATGTGTGGATTGTTGAATGACAAGAATCTAGACATGTTGAAGTGTCTGATTCCAGCTGAGCAGGTCAAGGAAACATCCAAGTGGCTCTTCAAAGAAGTGGTAAACACATTTGTCCCTTGTCTACTTAACCAAGATCACAGTGACACTGAGGGCAGTGAGCTTGATATCAATATACTGTTCTTATGCCAATGCCTGTATGAATCTCAGTCGACTGAAGCCTGCCTCTACCTTCTGGACAAACTGGACTATTGTCTTGATTTGAGTGAAGAGAGTCTTGATCCTTACCATTGCTGCGCTGTGTCCTATGTAATCAGTCAGTCTAAGGAGAGAAAAATAAGGCTGAACCTTGAGGATGTGATGATATCAGAACAAGGATTGAAACTAATATCCGGCTGCCTCAAGAATGTCCAATGGTGGGTGAGCATTTTGATTTTCACAGAATTGCTTAGGCTGCAACTAGATGAGTCTGGTGCCACTCAGACACTGCTTGAATCACCTATTTGAATTGCCTCATGTTTTGAAGAATATAATATACAAAAATTTCCACACTGTATGAGAGAATTGATAATCTTAACATCTAACCTCCCATGTCTACCAATTAACCCAAGAGGTGTTGAATATGACAAAATAATATGTGGTACTAGCACTTGTGATGAAGTACTAGCTGACTATAGCTGATTCTCTTCTATCTGACTTTTTGCCTGGTTGGAAGGCTAGCTCACTGCAGGTGATTGGTTAGAATCCCCCAGATGCCGTCTCACTTTTAAAACTTTATTTGTCCTCCACCCCAACCACACGTTGTTCATACATCACAATTTTCTTGGTGTATCAGTGGTTCTGTAGACAGAAGGTGATGAATACACAGAACAAGTACATAGCTTGAATAGCCAATACACAACATTGGTAAATAAATTAAAGTGAAAATGAACAACAGAAGTAAATAATTTGATTGTAAATAAACTTGCATAGTCCAAAGACATGCAATATAATCAAATAAGATGATTGACAGGACTTGCAAGGAAACATACTGCTGGGCCCCTGACAGTAGAATACACAATAAAAGCCGCTACAAATTAACTACTTTACTGTGTTTGTGCACACACAAGGGTAATATTATCAGAATCAAATTCCACTAACACAAAAGTATACAAATGCAAGTATTAGTTGCTGTGATATGGAATGAATTGGCATGTGGACTCTTAGCTTGGGTCAGTTAACAATGCTAGTAAAAAACACAAGTGATAAACTAACATTACAAATATTCTTTACTCACTTTAAATTGGATGCACTTCACATCAGGAAACAATTGGGCGTATTTACAGTAAATAAATTAGTTGGATGTTGCTGACGAGTGTCTTTCTGTGTAATCTCCAACTTCTAGTCTGATGGAGGAAGATTGGGCAAGTCCGTAAGATGAGCTCTGATTGGCCCAAAATTTGGGTAGAGGCAGAGAGTGTAGGGGGAATGGAGGGGAAAAGAGAAGAGTCACCTCAAGAGGGGACATTTTCACATACTGCTTTAGCATCAATCAACATAGGCAGACTTGATGATACTGTATAGTTGATCACCTGAATAATGAGGGGGACGATCTCTCTTCAAATCCTCTGATGATAGGTGCGACTCCTTGCAACAGCAACTGTGGACAGTTTTGCTTCTCAGTGAGGGGGAGATGGACTACAGCAGCTTTCTTGGTCTTGGTGGAAATGAGTTGCACCTTCCAGTGTTTGGTAAAAGACAACTGTTTGAAAGAGCAGTAAAGGTCATGCAGGAGAGTACTGAGAGGGTAATCCTCTGCCTCCACTGGGACAGGAGAACTCCTGTCTGCCCAGCTCTGAGCGAGTCCCTCCTAGAGTCTGTGCTTTACATCAACACACTCAGGTATGTGTTTTAGCATGTTTTTGTGTAATATTAATTCCACATAAATTAATCCAATGTACAATAGATTAACAATGTAAATTCAAATTCAAAAATGGATGTGTTTTCAACCACATCCATTTTTTCAGACATAATTCAACTCTTCACTTTGAAAAAAACACTTTGTTAGTCTATTATTTCTTACAAAAATGATAATGAGCGAACCTTTGTGACCCACAAAGTTACGGAAGTCCAAACGGCTCGTTTAGAGGCTCGCTGCACTAATATGGATTGTGTGGATTTAGTTGATACTTAGTTTTGATACTTTCACCATGTTTAGATAGACCATCCAACTCCTTTATCATCACAGAGGCAAGGGGAGTCCTGTTTTACGTAATATGTGACCTTTAATTCATGCACTAGAAAGTGTTTGAAACTTGTCTGTTGACGTCTGTTGTCAGTTTCAGGAACACCTGCACAGTTGCAGGTTCACAGGATCAGGAACAACACCCTGGGACACTGGAGATGGAAGAAAAGAAGCTACTTCTCGATTTATGTCTGAAGGCAGCACTTTACAAAAGAGAAAGCTTTCACAATGTGGTGAATACACTCTTCTCACTGTTCTCTGTTCACACTGAGAGATACTACTTCCTTCTTGATTTACATCAACATATCAAGAGTCAAGGAGATACAAGTGTCATTCCATTGCTGAGGCCACTTTACCAGTCAGCTGCAGTCTGGGCCATCGACCTCTCAGAGAGAAAGGCCTCCCTCCTCCTGGAAGTGCTGAAACTCCAATCAGGAAAGAAACCAGTGGAGCTGAGAGGCTGGTCAGATGAAGAGAGTGAAGTGTGGAGTTTCCTACAGTGTCTGCCTCACATCTCACAGCTCAGGTGATGGGATTAATATTAAAAAAAAAATAGAACATGGCTGCACGTGTAAAATAATTCACTCTTCCTGTTCAAAACAATATTTATCCTTCATTTAACCATGAGGTCAGTTCATATTTTTTTATTCCCAGTCAGGGCCTCCAGATAAATCCATTCCAATTTACTGGGAAAAAAGTTTCCCAATGTCCGAGAACAAAGTATATATACAGTAATTTAACGGCCTTTAAACATATCAGCATGCAGATTAAAGCATGGTGACATATCTACATGAAGAAATATTTAACGTTGACCTACACATTAAAGAGTCTGCCTTTCAGTTCAGATTCAATAAGATATAAAGTGGATTTTAATATTAAAATTTTTTCTCTACACTGTACATTGCGATGTAATTTGAAATGCAAAGCTCAGTGATGTGATGTTTTCTATATCAGTGATGTTTTATATTTCAGTTTTTGGTTATCGAGGCTCTCCCTTTATGTTTTGAACCCTCTGCAGATTCACTGTTCCTCAGAATCAAACAGGATCACTTGTAGAGGGGAGAAAGAAGGAAACATTTCTAATGAATCTGTGTCTGCAAGCAGCACTCCATGAGAGGACAACCATACAAAGTGCAATAGACAAGGTGTTTTCACTCTCTGCATGTTGGTATGAAAAATGGGATTTCCTACTGGACCTGTACTCCCATGTGAAGGACTATGAGACTCTAAAAGGCAGGAGTGTCCTTCCAGCATTACAGTCAGTTTACCAGTCAGCTCCTGCAGTCTGGTCCATCGACCTCTCAGAGAGAAAGGCCTCCCTCCTCCTGGAAGTGCTGAAACTCCAATCAGAAAAGAAACCAGTGCAGCTGAGAGGCTGTTCAGATGAAGAGAGTGAAGTGTGGAGTTTCCTACAGTGTCTGCCTCACATCTCACAGCTCAAGTAAATGGATTGTAATTCATTTACATGATTTCAGTCTACATATAAAAAAACTATCTCACTAGACAGTATAAGGACATTTAGTTTTGATTGATGCACTGTATTTGTACTTAATACAGATGAATTTTTTATTACTTTCAATTTACTGATTTCTCCCTACCGTTTAAGAGATACAGTGCCTGTCCATATTGTTTTGTTATCTATATGATGCAGAAATGAAATCATGGCATAATCACCCATTCTCATTGTTCCAGTTTCAGTCATCTGTGGCAGGAATGCTCAGAACAAACCAAGTTCTTGGGGAATCTCTTCTGTCGAGCAGCAGAGAGAGAACAACAGACAGGAGAGAAGATACTGGAGCTGTTATCATCAGTGTGCAGTTACAACACATTCCCTTTCAATGACCCAGCTTATGTCTATAAGGAGTATCAGTGTGATTTCCTACTGGACCTGTACTCCCATGTGAAGGACTATGAGACTCTAACAGGCAGGAGTGTCCTTCCAGCATTACAGTCAGTTTACCAGTCAGCTCCTGCAGTCTGGTCCATCAAGCTCTCAGAGAGAAAGGCCTCCCTCCTCCTGGAAGTGCTGAAACTCCAATCAGAAAAGAAACCAGTGATGCTGAGAGGCTGGTCAGATGAAGAGAGTGAAGTGTGGAGTTTCCTACAGTGTCTGCCTCACATCTCACAGCTCAGGTAAATGGACTGTAATTCATTCACATGATTTCAGTCTACATATAAAAAACTGTCTCACTAGACAGTATAAGGACATTTGTTTTAGATTGATGCATTGTATTTGTACTTAATACAGATGCATTTTTTATTACTTTCTCTCTACTGATTTCTCCCTACAGTTAGAGATACAGTGTCTGTCCATATTGTTTTGTTCTCTATATAATGCAGAAATCAAATCATGGCATAATCATTCATTCTCATTGTTCCAGTTTCCATCGTTGGTCTTTAAAACCTTTTGAAGGAGCCAAGTTCTTGGGGAATCTCTTCTGTCGAGCAGCAGAGAGGGAACAACAGACAGGAGAGAAGATACTGGAGCTGTTATCATCAGTGTGCAGTTACTCCACATTCTCTTTCAGTTTGGCAGCATATTTCTACAGTAAGGAGTATCATTGTGATTTCCTACTGGACCTGTGCTCCCATGTGAAGGACTATGAGACTCTAACAGGCAGGAGTGTCCTTCCAGCATTACAGTCAGTTTACCAGTCAGCTCCTGCAGTCTGGTCCATCGACCTCTCAGAGAGAAAGGCCTCCCTCCTCCTGGAAGTGCTGAAACTCCAATCAGAAAAGAAACCAGTGAAGCTGAGAGGCTGGTCAGATGAAGAGAGTGAAGTGTGGAGTTTCCTACAGTGTCTGCCTCACATCTCACAGCTCAGGTAAATTGACTGTAATTCATTTACATGATTTCAGTCTACATATCAAAAAACTATCTCACTAGACAGTATAAGGACATTTAGTTTTGATTGATGCATTGTATTTGTACTTAATACAGATGAATTTTTTATTACTTTCAATTTACTGATTTCTCCCTACCGTTTAAGAGATACAGTGCCTGTCCATATTGTTTTGTTATCTATATGATGCAGAAATCAAATCATGGCATAATCATTCATTCTCGCTGTTCCAGTTTCCATCGTTGGTCTTTAAAACCTTTTGAAGGAGCCAAGTTCTTGGGGAATCTTTTCTGTCGAGCAGCAGAGAGGGAACAACAGACAGGAGAGAAGATACTGGAGCTGTTATCATCAGTGTGCAGTTACAACACATTCCCTTTCAATGACCCAGCATATGTCGATAAGGAGTATCAGTGTGATTTCCTACTGGACCTGTACTCCCATGTGAAGGACTATGAGACTCTAACAGGCAGGAGTGTCCTTCCAGCATTACAGTCAGTTTACCAGTCAGCTCCTGCAGTCTGGTCCATCGACCTCTCAGAGAGAAAGGCCTCCCTCCTCCTGGAAGTGCTGAAACTCCAATCAGAAAAGAAAGCAGTGGAGCTGAGAGGCTGGTCAGATGAAGAGAGTGAAGTGTGGAGTTTCCTACAGTGTCTGCCTCACATCTCACTGCTCAGGTAAATGGACTGTAATTCATTCACATGATTTCATTCTACATATAAAAGTTATCTCATTACATAGTATGTGGATATTTATTCTTGATTGATGCATTGTATTTATACTTAATGCAGATGTATTTGAATTACTTTCTCTTTACTGATTTCTCCCTACATTTTAAGAGATACAGTGTCTGTCCATATTGTTTTGTTCTCTATAAGATGCAGAAATCAGATCATGGCATAATCATTCATTCTCACTGTTCCAGTTTCGGTTATTGGTGGGACAAACGCTCAGAACAAGCCAAGTTCTTGGGGAATCTCTTCTGTCGAGCAGCAGAGAGGGAACAACAGACAGGAGAGAAGATACTGGAGCTGTTATCATCAATTTGCAGTTACTACACATTCCCTAGCAATGGCATGGATATTGATGATGATGATGATGTTGATAAAAAGGAGTATCAGTGTGATTTCCTACTGGACCGGTACTCCCATGTGAAGGACTATGAGACTCTAACAGGCAGGAGTGTCCTTCCAGCATTACAGTCAGTTTACCAGTCAGCTCCTGCAGTCTGGTCCATCAAGCTCTCAGAGAGAAAGGCCTCCCTCCTCCTGGAAGTGCTGAAACTCCAATCAGAAAAGAAACCAGTGGAGCTGAGAGGCTGGTCAGATGAAGAGAGTGAAGTGTGGAGTTTCCTACAGTGTCTGCCTCACATCTCACAGCTCAGGTAAATGGACTGTAATTCATTCATATGATTTCAGTCTACATATAATAGAAACAATCTCATTAGACAGTATGTGGATATTTAGTCATGATTAATGCACTGCAGACGTACTTCATGTAGATCTATTATGTATTACTTTCTCTCTACTACTTTCTCCCTAGCATTTAAGAGATACAGTGTCTGTCTTGGTTGATTGGTTCTCTGCTGTATATGATGCAGAAATCAGATCATCACATAATTTTTCATTCTCGCTGTTCCAGTTTCCATCATTGGTCTTTGAAACCTTTTGAAGGAGCCAAGTTCTTGGGGAATCTCTTCTGTCGAGCAACAGAGAGGGAACAACCGACAGGAGAGAAGATACTGGAGCTGTTATCATCAGTGTGCAGTTACAACACATTCCCTATCAATGACCCAGCATATGTCGATACGGAGTATCAGTGTGATTTCCTACTGGACCTGTACTCCCATGTGAAGGACTATGAGACTCTAACAGGCAGGAGTGTCCTTCCAGCATTACAGTCAGTTTACCAGTCAGCTCCTGCAGTCTGGTCCATCAAGCTCTCAGAGAGAAAGGCCTCCCTCCTCCTGGAAGTGCTGAAACTCCAATCAGGAAAGAAAGCAGTGGAGCTGAGAGGATGGTCAGATGAAGAGAGTGAAGTGTGGAGTTTCCTACAGTGTCTGCCTCACATCTCACAGCTCAGGTACATCAGATAAAAATATGTTACACAATACACACTACACAAGAAAATGTTGCTAACCTCTCAGTTGTGGTTCGTCAAAAAATGCAGCACATAAACACTAAATGCTCAATAATAGATGAAGAATGTTCCTCAGCTCAGTAAATTTTCAGCAACATATAGATATTTCATCTGACATTATGACAGCTAATGATACAGATAGTAATATACTGAATTCATCGTACTTTATATGCTCTTAATTTTACCTTTTGATTCCTGCTCTTTGATTAAACCGTATCCATATTCCCCAATAGATAATGTTAGACATTGCACATACGGCGGTGTGCAATACATCATCTATTGTGTCATGTATTCCTCTAACTATAATACTGCTCATTTGACATTTCATTGCATAATGTCCTGTTTTAGCTGTGATCCAGGGTTCTTCCAGTGTGTGTGTGAATCCATCTGTGTGAGATCCAGAGAGGAGACCCAGCAGTTGGCCTCTCTCCTCCGGCTCCTGGGTTTCACCCTGGTGTTAACAGGAGAGTTACCCAGGAAAACCTGCCGGTCTGTGGGGAGAGTTCTGGGACTCTGTGGCTCCAGTGTGGATCTCATCCTCACACCCAGCAAGATCTCTCTCAAAGGAGCCTCACTGCTTTTTAGACATACATCACAAATACACAGTCTCAGGTACGCTGCATTTATGCCATTATTGAAAAGGGCTTGGTGTCTTACTCCTAATAACAATGTTTGTCCACTGTCAAAATCATCTTGTGTTAAATCCATTAGAGGTGTATATCATTCCAGGATTGTTTTTTTTCTCTTTGATTTTCAGACTGTCTGCAGTAATGGCATTGCTTCTGTTTCGATTGGTAAGAACACAGAGAGTGGCCTGTCCAGTGGCCACTGAAGAGCTTTCCCTTGTCCTAAAGACGAGCCAGCTGTCAGACAGAGTATTGTTGAGGGTTGTCAGTAGTGTGGCGTCCCTACTGAGATACTGGGCAGTCAGGTGTTTGGACCTGACTGAGTTCTCCATCCACGCTCAGTTTCTCATGACATTGCTACTTCACCATGATCCTCTTAAGATCAAGTAAATCTCTTTGCTTTGCTGATCCATAAAAACATACACTAAATCATGTACCATACAAAATCCTTAATATTATTTTTCCTAAATATGTTCATTAATTTGTATTTGTCCTCTGATCTGTGACTTCCTCAGACTGTGTGCACAGCATTTTCAGCAGCTACTTGTCCTCATACATGAGATCCAGGACAAGGACTTGACTCAGTCTTTCTTGAGGAAGGCTGGTGGAGACCTGACCTCCTGCTCTCTGGGGTTAGGGTTAGACTGGGAAGTACTTCACTATCTGCTGCAGCAGCCATCAACTCAGACCATCACTGTGGACTTGAGGAGGAACAGGATCTCAGAGAAGAGAATCATAGATCTTCTTCCCTTTCTGGACAGGATTCTATTTAAAAGGTGATAAAGCTTTATATACTCTTCACTGGATAGAGAAATACATTTGATCTGATTTAATAATTTAAAAAAAAAAATGAGTATTGTATTGTATTGTTATGCTTATCATCAGTAATAGCGTAAACAATTCCATGGCTAATCAAACAAGCCCTTGTAATTGTAATGTAAATATCCAGCATGTTATGCTAAATATACTGTATACTTTCAGGCCCAGTCCCAGCTTGGTCTTGTCTGCCATCAGAGAGAGCTATAAAACGCACAGCAGTCACTGTATACCCAGTTTACTGAGGTCATTAGATCATGTGATCAACCTGACCTGCAGACAGCTGGACACAGCGGACTGTGCTGCTCTGCTCTTCACCCTCCAACACAGTGATGGAGTCAAACTCAAACTGCTGTGGACCTCCATACCAACAGGGGGAATAGAGTCCATCCTGTTCACACTGGAGAAAGTCTCTCATCTCAGGTCAGATGTTAGTACTCATTTAGCAACGCTGTACCACTACTGTATGAATGTACAATGTTGAAAGGATCATTACTTAACCAATACACAGGATATGATATGACTAACCCTGGTGCTATTTAGGTAGAAACCAACTGTACCTGTACCTGTATGTCACTGGAGTTATCAGGTGGGCACCTCCCATCACAGATGTTTATCACCTCCAGAGGGATGAACAGTAGGTTCTGGCATCCCAGAACCGCCTGCCTCCACATTGGCTGTTAATATTAAACAGAACTACAGTCACTTACTCTATCCAGTCCTTTTACCTAGTTCACAACATTACCCAACAATTCCTAAACTTGCTATGGGTCTCAAATATGTAGAAGAATGGAATGGCTGACCCTGTAGGCTTGAAACATAAATATACATTGAATGCATCATGTATGGTGTCTTTTTGTCTTGTTTAGTTGTGTACCTGCATACTTTATTGATTGTTGATGACTGAAATGGTAACATTTGTCATATTTCTGCATCATTTTTCATACCAGTTTAGACAGGAATCTGCTGCTGAGGTTCCTCCACTGCTGCACTGCCTCTAAGGCCCAACAGGGGGCAGCAGCAGCAGCAGATCTGCTCAGGACTCTGCAGCACAGACTGGATCTGTCCTGCTCCTCCTCTGTGGAGCTGTCGGAGCAGGAGCGAGGGGAGGCTCTGTGTCTGACCGCTGGAGACTGCAGGGCCATCTCCACTGTGCTGAGACACAGCAGCCAGGACACACAGCTCGACCTGCGAGACTGTGAGGTGGAGGACAGTGGACTGGACCTGCTGTTTCCTGTCCTGGACAGAGTCCGCCTGAGGTGAGAGAGGAAAAACAACACATAACTTGGATTACAATCATATTCAAGGTTGATGCCTGTTTCAGCACCGTAACGTTCTGCTCTTTGCTCTGTTTCTCCCCTTCAGCAGCAGCAAAGCCCTCCTCCTCCAGCTGGTGTCCCTGGTCCCTGTGGGCAGCGAAAGGGACACAGTGAGGCGAGCAGAGTCCCTCTGTCGAGCCCTGGCTGGAGAGCTGGACCTCAGTGAGACCAGACTGGATCAGAGGGCCTGTGGAGCTTTGGCCCTGATACTGGAGCTTTCTGAAGGGCTGACAGAACTGGACCTCAGTCACTGTCAACTCACTGACCGGTTGCTACAGATGCTGATCCCACACCTGCACAAAGCACAAGTCCTGGAGTGAGTCCGCTAGAATGGAGATGCATTTGTATGTGCGTGTGTGTAGAGATCTGATTATAATCTAATAATATCTTGCTTTGTCCTTTGTCTTTTATTGGTGTTACAGTCTGAGTCACAATAAGATCACTGATGCTCTGACTGACAGTTTACTCCAGCTGGTCTCCATCAACACCTCCATCCACACTGTGCGGTGAGCGTAAATGCACTCGTGTCTGAATTTGTGCATGATGAATATATGAAATCTTTTGTATCGCCAGACTTGCAGAGAAATCATTTGTGAGTTTAGATGAGTAAACACTGTTACACATTATTCTGGCTGATGAAGTAACATTTGCTCTCTCTGCTCTGGCATCTTCTTAGAGTCTTCAGCAACAGCATCGTGGACAGAAGCCCCTTTCTGAAAGACAAACGCTTTGAAACGTGGTGAACCAATCATCAGCAGTCTGTGGTCCAAGCAAAGGAAGTGGAGAAACGTGCCAAAATGCTCTAATATGTCATAATTATGGAGCAATTGTAAAACTTGAAATTTTAGTCTAAACTTGTGACAGCTACATGGCTACGTAATGAAATACACACACTATTTGTGGCTGCCAAGGCTGTGTGATTATTTTGTATTTTTTTTCTCACTGAAATGTTGCAGTGTACTCTGAAAAACATTTATCTTACATAAGTATATCATGGATTTTTATTTTTTAATTCTTAGAGTATATATTTTAATCCTAGTCACACACCTGTAGAGTGTTTATATGAATAAAGATTAAGCAAATATATTTTATGTAAATGTAGCCAGTTGGTACATTTGATGTCATTTTTGCACTGAGGGTTAAAAGAGTTCATTTCTGGCTTAATTATTAATAACATGTATTTACAGTTTGTTGTTTTCTTTAAATTAGAATGTTTTAATTACAGAGAGAAATGTACACAAGATAGTTTGCTGACAGAGGGTCTGTTTTGAATTTATTATTTGGACACTAGGTGGCAGTGTCACAAGTCACTTTTGTTATTCTGCCATGGTTCTTTATTGTTTTGGCCTGGAGATCTGCATGGTGGACGATTCTGGGATGCACTGTGTAAAAGAAATCTGTAAATATTTTAACATCTTGTTAAAACATGCATGTATAAAGGTAAATAACTATGTTTGTTACCGTATTTTAACTGGATGGTACGTTTTAGACGAGACTGATGTCAGATGTCTTGGATAATGCTGGAGCAGCTGACCAGTGTGTTCCCATGTGCATGGCAAGGTACAGTCAGTGTGCATAAAGCCTCATGCTGTTGTACTTGGTCATTGGTGAAATGGAACAGCTGCTTATTGCACTCTAATTTTATTTTACTTACTTACTTATTTTACTCTATTTTACTACACTTTACATCAGTTTTTGGGATGTAAGTGTTCTCTAAATCAAATGGTGTGTTCCAGAGTAATTAACCTACTGTGGGTTTATATGCATATTTACTTTGTGGAATTTTGTTTTATTTGAGTAGCATAAGCAAACTGCCATGTTTTTGGTAGTAACGTTTAGTATTTTTGTACCTGTGATTTTGAAACAGTAACCCTGGAAGCTATACTGTTGTAGTTAACATTTTTGATGAAACACTGCACCTCTACAGCAACATTTAAAAAATAAAAGAAGCCCAAAGAAGTAATTGTGTTCTGTGTGGTACTCAATTCCACGGTCTACACAAAAGTGTTATATCCATGTGTAATTTACCTTTGTGCATTCACAGGTGACGTCTAGTATTGTACAGTATGAAAAATAAGTAAATGTCAGAAGCTCACAACACTAAAACACTATTTATACATCTACAGACTTTTTAAGCTACAGATGCATCATAGTCAAGTTACCTCGTTTCAATCTTTTCAGGAAGTAATCTATGCTGTATTCAGTATCGTGTAATGTAGTGCGCTGATAACTTTAATCGACTCGCCTGCATGTGTAAACTATCCAATTCAGTTGTTATGACACATGACAGTATTGTAATAAACCAGCCCGGAAAGGGCTCTGTCGGAGACCAAGCAGACACAGGACAACTCAGGAGTATGGAAAAATAGATACGTCTTTATTTTATTTAGGAGGTCTAAAATTCATAGGAGGGAATAACAGGTGAGCCACAAAGGTCCCCAACTACACCTAACATGGGTGTTCCTATATACTGCCTTCAGGTAAATCACTGCAAACTGAATCAACACAGCACTCAGATTTCCACACACGTGAAAGACCGCACACAATGCATGCGAATACACCGCAACCCTGAACTCCACACTAAGGGGCTAACCACAGCGCCCCGGTTACGCACTCCAAATAGGGGCAGTGAAATGAATCCCCAATCCCAGGGTAGTTTGGCGACCCCCACTAACCCTCCCAGTTTTCCTCTCCAATTATTGCAATCTAACAAAAGACAAGCACGAGTAGGAAAAGGGATACACAAATTACACAAACTAAACACAAATGAAATAAGGGTTAAAACTTAACTCGCCCGGCTGGCGAGACCCTCCCCCGGGGTCTAAGCTTGTAGCACCGTCCGACTCCCCGGGGAATCAATGGCTTTGGTCGGGCAGTGCTGGCAGCGCACGGCGGCAGGCCGAACGCCGGAACACAGAGCTGGAGAACGGAGGCGAGCGCACACCCTCCTAAAGTCCCCGGCCCTCTCTAACTAAAGGAGGCAACCAGCCTCCCCTCCTGACTCTGGAACAGCTCCCCTACCTGACTGTCTTCGCCGCCGGCAGCACTACCAGCTGCGAACGGCACCCTCCCCTCCAGGATGTGCGAGCTTGCAGGATCAAACACGGCCCTCCAGCAACAACGAAAGCTCCTGGCTCTGTCTTTTTAACCCCAGAGTCTCATGCCGAGCTTGCCAGCCAAGCGGCTGTAAACAATCAGTTCATGATTGCGCAACACCCCACCCCCCCCACGAACGTTTCCTCCCACCACAGGTTTACCACACTCTCCCCCCCCATGAAGACAGAACTCGTCCCCGAGTTAAGAGTGGGACATGTCGTAGTCTCTAGACCATGGAGGTGGCTTCCTTGTGCGGCCAGGATACGGCCCCTGACGTACTGGGACCTCAGAAGCACCCCCCTCTATAGTCACTGATTGCTGCCCCGGTGTCCGGCCCTCTGAGTGTCCCCCACGGGCACCCCCTACGCCAGAGTTCTGGGAAGACAAGGGTTGAGGTTGCTCCACACCCCTGCACTGATCAGAATGTCTCTCTCCTGGTCCAGACCCCGGAGATGACGCCTCTACACGCCCCCCAGACACAGTGCAGGGAGCAGCTACTGCTACTGGCTGGTCCCCTCTTGGAGGCTCCGGCGTCGAAGTAGGCCCCAGTCTCTCTCCAACAGCAAAGCTTCCCGATGGCCCCGCCTGCCGATGATGGACCCAACTGGCACTCAGGGGTACCTCAGTGGAGCCTCTGGATGGAAAACTGCTGCCGGGCCTGGCTGAGGCAGCCGGGGTCTCTGAAAGTGAACCAGGAACAAAAGGTTTGAGTCTATTGAAATGAATTACAAAGTCAGGCCGTCCTTCTTCCAATGCCAGACGATATAACACATCTGTGACCCTCTCCAAGACTTTATAAGGTCCTTTGTATCGCCTTTGCAATTTAGGGCACAGCCCTCGTTTTCTTGCCTTATTTTGTACCCATACCAACTCCCCTGCTGAATAGTATTGAAAATTGGCACGGAAATCATATGCAGCCTTTTGCTGCTTCGAGGCCTTGGCCTGGTGCCGTTTTACTGCCTCCACCACAGTAGAGAGGGTATCTGCAGTTCTAGTCACATAGTCACTAACAGAAGTAAACTTGTCTTTGAGGGCCACCCCTAACATCACATCAACAGGCAAAACTATCTCTTGCCCAAACAGGACTTTATAGGGTGTGAAGCCTGTACTAGCGTGAACACTACTCCTGTAAGCCATCATGACATAGGGCAGCAAAGCATCCCAATTCAATTGGTTATCATCCACGAACAGGGACAACATGGATAACAAGGTGCGATTAAATCTCTCGATCAAACCGTCGGATTGCGCGTGATAAGGGGATGTGCGGGTTTTGTTTATATCCAATAGCCCACACAGCTCCTTAAACAGGTTAGACTCAAAGTTTCTTCCCTGATCGGAATGAATACTGCGGGGGGCACCGAACCGACACACCCACTCCTCTGCTAGAATACGGGCAATGGTGTGGGCCTCTTGGTTGGGCATGGGAAAAGCTTCTGTCCACTTTGAGAAATAGTCACCGATAACAAGAACATACTTATTCTTTCTTTGGGTTTCTGGTAGGGGACCCAGAACATCGAGTGCAATACGTTCGTAAGGTCGGGAGGAGACTGACAGGGTCAGGGGAGCACGAGGAGGCCGCCCTTGATCTTTACGGGACGCGCAGTCCACACACTCTCTGCACCACTGCTTCACATCCCCAAACCAACCTGGCCAGTAAAAGCGGTCTTTTACTTTTGCCTGCAATTTCTGGATTCCCAAATGACCTCCAGTGATTGTGTTATGTAATGTGGCCAGAACAGCAGAGACCATTGACTTAGGCAACACAACCTGTACTCTAGAAGCTGCATCGGAATGGGCAGGCGGGACACGAACTAGACGATGGTCCTGTATCTGAAGTTGGTCCCATACAGGGGCATATTTACTCAGCCCCGGCCTACCCTGAAGGTCTACCTGCCCCACCCCAGCACCCCCTTTAAGTCGAAGGAGTTGACTAATCTCTTCGTCATCTTGTTGAGCTTGAACCAGTTCATCTCCAAGATCTGACTCAGGGGACCCCTGCTCCCGGGCTTTTACTGCGCAAACTGATGGAACAGATACCTGCTGTATGGTCGGGAAGTCAGCAGCTAAGGGCCGGGCACAAGCCCCCTCAGCGAAGGCTGGCAACCGAGACAAAGCATCCGCATTAACATGCTGTTTTCCAGGGCGGTGGACTATTTTATAATTAAAACTAGCCAATTGCTCCACCCACCGAGCTAACTGCCCCTCTAGGCCCTGGAAATTATGCAACCACCGTAAGGAGCCATGGTCAGTGCACAGAACAAACTCCTTCCCCAACAGATAGTGTTTAAAGAACTTTGTGAAGGTTACCATAGCCAATAGCTCCTTTTTAGTAGTGGCATACCTGCGCTCCTCCTTAGCCAATGTCCTACTGGCGTAAGCTATTACGCGCTCTGCACCCCCATCCTCCTGGGACAATACCGCACCAATCCCAGCATCACTAGCATCAGTATCTAAAACAAACCTCTTTTGTGGACCGGGATAGGCCAACACTGGCGCTGTAATCAAACTGGACTTTAACTGCATAAAAGCCTGCTGGCAGTCATCCCCCCACCTGAATCTCTTTCCCTTCTCAGTCAGCCGGTGCAAGGGACGCGCTATGTCCGCAAAGCCTTTTACAAACCGCCTATAATAAGAGGCTAACCCAACAAAGCTTTTAACCTCGGTCTGATTCTTTGGTACTGGCCATTCACGCACACTCTCAACCTTGGCAGGGTCCGCCCTGATTCCCTCTGCTGAGATAATATGACCCAGATACTTGACTTGAGTAGAGAAAAGGTTGCATTTAGACGGCTTGACTTTCAAATTAGCTGCACGCAGCTTAGACAGAACCTCATCCAAGCGACTGAGATGCTCTGGAAATGTACGGCCAAAGACAATAATGTCATCCAAATATACCAGACATGTAGTCCATTGTAGATCTGCTAACACTAAGTCCATGAGCCTTTGAAATGTACTAGGCGCATTGCATAAGCCAAAGCTCAGAACATTAAACTCAAATAGCCCCTGCCTGGTGGCAAATGCCGTTTTAGGCCTGTCTTTGGGATCAACCTCAACCTGCCAATAACCACTGGCAAGGTCGAGGGTAGAAAACAGGGTAGCATTGGCTAAGCTATCCAAAGCATCATCAATTCTTGGAAGTGGGTATGCATCTTTTGCCGTGACATCGTTAAGTTTCCTATAATCTACACAAAATCTGAGTGCACCTCCCTTCCTTCGAACTGGCACAATTGGTGCGGCCCATGGACTACATGAGGGGCGTATGATCCCATTTTCTTGCATCTGTTTTATATGATCCAAAACCTCCTGTTGAATGTGAAGAGGAACTCTGCGCGGGCCCATCTTGATAGGCTTTGCATCACCAGTATCAATTTGATGCATTGTAAGGTGGGTTCTCCCTAGGTCAGTGTCACTAGTGCTAAAAACCGAAACATGCCTATGTAGAAGGTCACGAACAGACTGAAGCTGAGCAGAGGAAAGACCTTTCTCCTCCAAACCAAACTCCTTTAACAATAAGTCACCCGACCAAGGGTGTGGCTTAGAGACCTCCTCTCCACTGTCAGCTGCGTCGTCCATAACAGTTATATCGGTAAACAATGTGCCAATTTTCATGCCTTGTCTTAAGGTTAGGGGATCTTCGGTAACATTAATGACTCTGACGGGCACTATACCCTGATTCACGGTACAAATGACTCTGGCTACGAACACATCACAGTGTTTGGACAAAGAGGCCAAGGGCTCCACCATACCAGTTGTACACCCCCCAAGGAACCCCTCAACAGCCCCTGAAATTATGAATTCGCTTCGGGGTGGCACAATGGCATCTGTGCGAACAGTAACGACCTGGGGTGTGATTACATCAGAGGCAGAGATCAGTGGAAACTTTTTACCCAGGAGGTGGCAGCACTGGTTGCCCATATCAACAACAGCCCCAAATTTGGACAGGCAATCAAATCCCAGCAAAATATCAGAAGTTGGAACGTCAGCCACCAGAAACTCTGTGACCAGGGCCAAAGAATCAAACTGGCAAATAGTCTGCCACCGCCCCACTACACACATAGGACTCCCATTGGCCGCAGAAGCATCACCAACATACTCCATCAACTCCCCACCCCCATTAGTCAATTCCAGCCATATTGATTTAGGGATAATGGAGGCATTTGCCCCCGTATCCACTAACACATGAGAATCTGACCCACCTACTTTAGCACGGAGATACATTCCGGACCCATTCGGATTACGCCAGGCCAATTCAACAGGGTGAGAAAGGGGGGCGGGCATTTGGCCTGCTGTGCCCGCCCCCTCTAGTTTCCCGTCAAATAAGGGCAGTCTCGCCGTAAGTGCCGATTGCAACCGCACTCCCAACACACCTCCCCCCGATTGGAAGCCCAGCTGCTCTGTGTACGGGGGGCTACAGCGCCAGTACGCACAGAAGTGGCCGTAGCCCTATCAGCGGAGGTTTTAATGGACTGCACAGTACTCTGTAATGCTTTAACTTCTTGGCGCAGCCCCTCCACTACTCCCAAAAGCAGCTCCATTTGTTTATCATTTGGGGATTTTTCCACAACACCGCGTACTTTTGTGTCAGGGTCAAGGCGAGTTTGTTCCAGGCTCCTTATAAGCTCAAGTTCCGAGGCGAGATTAATTGCGTCTTCCAACGTGGAGGGCTTGGCGCTACGGAGGTTAACGCGCAACTCTCCACTACCAACATGCTCGATAAAATGATCTCTAGCAAAGAGATCACGAGTATCGGCGTCGGCATTTGGATAGGCCTTAATTATCAACCTGCGTAAAGCATTACCAAATTCTCGTGCGGTCTCATTGTGCAATCGCCGCCGCGCTAGAAAACCTGCCCGATTCCAGTCTCCACTATCACAGGGTTCCAAACATCTCCCCAACGCCCCTTTCAACTGTGCGTAATCCCCGCGGGACTCGGGAGAGAGCCCATTATAAATATCTCGCGCCCGGCCGGACAACAACAGGGACATAAACTTAAGCCTCAACTCCTCATTCCAATGATTCACCTCAGCAGCCATTTCAAATTGTCCTACCCAATCCGACCACTCTCGTCCAGTGCCAGTAAAGGTCTCTGGCATAAACACAGGGCGCGCAGTGTTCATAGTGGGGGGAAGGTGGTAATTTAACACGGGTGTATGGTTAAACTGAGCTGCACTGCTCCCTGGGGGTTGTGTGTTCTCGGCCTCCGACATATTAAACTAATTAGATCCCACCGCTGCCACCAGTGTAATAAACCAGCCCGGAAAGGGCTCTGTCGGAGACCAAGCAGACACAGGACAACTCAGGAGTATGGAAAAATAGATACGTCTTTATTTTATTTAGGAGGTCTAAAATTCATAGGAGGGAATAACAGGTGAGCCACAAAGGTCCCCAACTACACCTAACATGGGTGTTCCTATATACTGCCTTCAGGTAAATCACTGCAAACTGAATCAACACAGCACTCAGATTTCCACACACGTGAAAGACCGCACACAATGCATGCGAATACACCGCAACCCTGAACTCCACACTAAGGGGCTAACCACAGCGCCCCGGTTACGCACTCCAAATAGGGGCAGTGAAATGAATCCCCAATCCCAGGGTAGTTTGGCGACCCCCACTAACCCTCCCAGTTTTCCTCTCCAATTATTGCAATCTAACAAAAGACAAGCACGAGTAGGAAAAGGGATACACAAATTACACAAACTAAACACAAATGAAATAAGGGTTAAAACTTAACTCGCCCGGCTGGCGAGACCCTCCCCCGGGGTCTAAGCTTGTAGCACCGTCCGACTCCCCGGGGAATCAATAGCTTTGGTCGGGCAGTGCTGGCAGCGCACGGCGGCAGGCCGAACGCCGGAACACAGAGCTGGAGAACGGAGGCGAGCGCACACCCTCCTAAAGTCCCCGGCCCTCTCTAACTAAAGGAGGCAACCAGCCTCCCCTCCTGACTCTGGAACAGCTCCCCTACCTGACTGTCTTCGCCGCCGGCAGCACTACCAGCTGCGAACGGCACCCTCCCCTCCAGGATGTGCGAGCTTGCAGGATCAAACACGGCCCTCCAGCAACAACGAAAGCTCCTGGCTCTGTCTTTTTAACCCCAGAGTCTCATGCCGAGCTTGCCAGCCAAGCGGCTGTAAACAATCAGTTCATGATTGCGCAACACCCCACCCCCCCCACGAACGTTTCCTCCCACCACAGGTTTACCACACTCTCCCCCCCCATGAAGACAGAACTCGTCCCCGAGTTAAGAGTGGGACATGTCGTAGTCTCTAGACCATGGAGGTGGCTTCCTTGTGCGGCCAGGATACGGCCCCTGACGTACTGGGACCTCAGAAGCACCCCCCTCTATAGTCACTGAGTGCTGCCCCGGTGTCCGGCCCTCTGAGTGTCCCCCACGGGCACCCCCTACGCCAGAGTTCTGGGAAGACAAGGGTTGAGGTTGCTCCACACCCCTGCACTGATCAGAATGTCTCTCTCCTGGTCCAGACCCCGGAGATGACGCCTCTACACGCCCCCCAGACACAGTGCAGGGAGCAGCTACTGCTACTGGCTGGTCCCCTCTTGGAGGCTCCGGCGTCGAAGTAGGCCCCAGTCTCTCTCCAACAGCAAAGCTTCCCGATGGCCCCGCCTGCCGATGATGGACCCAACTGGCACTCAGGGGTACCTCAGTGGAGCCTCTGGATGGAAAACTGCTGCCGGGCCTGGCTGAGGCAGCCGGGGTCTCTGAAAGTGAACCAGGAACAAAAGGTTTGAGTCTATTGAAATGAATTACAAAGTCAGGCCGTCCTTCTTCCAATGCCAGACGATATAACACATCTGTGACCCTCTCCAGGACTTTATAAGGTCCTTTGTATCGCCTTTGCAATTTAGGGCATAGCCCTCGTTTTCTTGCCTTATTTTGTACCCATACCAACTCCCCTGCTGAATAGTATTGAAAATTGGCACGGAAATCATATGCAGCCTTTTGCTGCTTCGAGGCCTTGGCCTGGTGCCGTTTTACTGCCTCCACCACAGTAGAGAGGGTATCTGCAGTTCTAGTCACATAGTCACTAACAGAAGTAAACTTGTCTTTGAGGGCCACCCCTAACATCACATCAACAGGCAAAACTATCTCTTGCCCAAACAGGACTTTATAGGGTGTGAAGCCTGTACTAGCGTGAACACTACTCCTGTAAGCCATCATGACATAGGGCAGCAAAGCATCCCAATTCAATTGGTTATCATCCACGAACAGGGACAACATGGATAACAAGGTGCGATTAAATCTCTCGATCAAACCGTCGGATTGCGCGTGATAAGGGGATGTGCGGGTTTTGTTTATATCCAATAGCCCACACAGCTCCTTAAACAGGTTAGACTCAAAGTTTCTTCCCTGATCGGAATGAATACTGCGGGGGGCACCGAACCGACACACCCACTCCTCTGCTAGAATACGGGCAATGGTGTGGGCCTCTTGGTTGGGCATGGGAAAAGCTTCTGTCCACTTTGAGAAATAGTCACCGATAACAAGAACATACTTATTCTTTCTTTGGGTTTCTGGTAGGGGACCCAGAACATCGAGTGCAATACGTTCGTAAGGTCGGGAGGAGACTGACAGGGTCAGGGGAGCACGAGGAGGCCGCCCTTGATCTTTACGGGACGCGCAGTCCACACACTCTCTGCACCACTGCTTCACATCCCCAAACCAACCTGGCCAGTAAAAGCGGTCTTTTACTTTTGCCTGCAATTTCTGGATTCCCAAATGACCTCCAGTGATTGTGTTATGTAATGTGGCCAGAACAGCAGAGACCATTGACTTAGGCAACACAACCTGTACTCTAGAAGCTGCATCGGAATGGGCAGGCGGGACACGAACTAGACGATGGTCCTGTATCTGAAGTTGGTCCCATACAGGGGCATATTTACTCAGCCCCGGCCTACCCTGAAGGTCTACCTGCCCCACCCCAGCACCCCCTTTAAGTCGAAGGAGTTGACTAATCTCTTCGTCATCTTGTTGAGCTTGAACCAGTTCATCTCCAAGATCTGACTCAGGGGACCCCTGCTCCCGGGCTTTTACTGCGCAAACTGATGGAACAGATACCTGCTGTATGGTCGGGAAGTCAGCAGCTAAGGGCCGGGCACAAGCCCCCTCAGCGAAGGCTGGCAACCGAGACAAAGCATCCGCATTAACATGCTGTTTTCCAGGGCGGTGGACTATTTTATAATTAAAACTAGCCAATTGCTCCACCCACCGAGCTAACTGCCCCTCTAGGCCCTGGAAATTATGCAACCACCGTAAGGAGCCATGGTCAGTGCACAGAACAAACTCCTTCCCCAACAGATAGTGTTTAAAGAACTTTGTGAAGGTTACCATAGCCAATAGCTCCTTTTTAGTAGTGGCATACCTGCGCTCCTCCTTAGCCAATGTCCTACTGGCGTAAGCTATTACGCGCTCTGCACCCCCATCCTCCTGGGACAATACCGCACCAATCCCAGCATCACTAGCATCAGTATCTAAAACAAACCTCTTTTGTGGATCGGGATAGGCCAACACTGGAGCTGTAATCAAACTGGACTTTAACTGCATAAAAGCCTGCTGGCAGTCATCCCCCCACCTGAATCTCTTTCCCTTCTCAGTCAGCCGGTGCAAGGGACGCGCTATGTCCGCAAAGCCTTTTACAAACCGCCTATAATAAGAGGCTAACCCAACAAAGCTTTTAACCTCGGTCTGATTCTTTGGTACTGGCCATTCACGCACACTCTCAACCTTGGCAGGGTCCGCCCTGATTCCCTCTGCTGAGATAATATGACCCAGATACTTGACTTGAGTAGAGAAAAGGTTGCATTTAGACGGCTTGACTTTCAAATTAGCTGCACGCAGCTTAGACAGAACCTCATCCAAGCGACTGAGATGCTCTGGAAATGTACGGCCAAAGACAATAATGTCATCCAAATATACCAGACATGTAGTCCATTGTAGATCTGCTAACACTAAGTCCATGAGCCTTTGAAATGTACTAGGCGCATTGCATAAGCCAAAACTCAGAACATTAAACTCAAATAGCCCCTGCCTGGTGGCAAATGCCGTTTTAGGCCTGTCTTTGGGATCAACCTCAACCTGCCAATAACCACTGGCAAGGTCGAGGGTAGAAAACAGGGTAGCATTGGCTAAGCTATCCAAAGCATCATCAATTCTTGGAAGTGGGTATGCATCTTTTGCCGTGACATCGTTAAGTTTCCTATAATCTACACAAAATCTGAGTGCACCTCCCTTCCTTCGAACTGGCACAATTGGTGCGGCCCATGGACTACATGAGGGGCGTATGATCCCATTTTCTTGCATCTGTTTTATATGATCCGAAACCTCCTGTTGAATGTGAAGAGGAACTCTGCGCGGGCCCATCTTGATAGGCTTTGCATCACCAGTATCAATTTGATGCATTGTAAGGTGGGTTCTCCCTAGGTCAGTGTCACTAGTGCTAAAAACCGAAACATGCCTATGTAGAAGGTCACGAACAGACTGAAGCTGAGCAGAGGAAAGACCTTTCTCCTCCAAACCAAACTCCTTTAACAATAAGTCACCCGACCAAGGGTGTGGCTTAGAGACCTCCTCTCCACTGTCAGCTGCGTCGTCCATAACAGTTATATCGGTAAACAATGTGCCAATTTTCATGCCTTGTCTTAAGGTTAGGGGATCTTCGGTAACATTAATGACTCTGACGGGCACTATACCCTGATTCACGGTACAAATGACTCTGGCTACGAACACATCACAGTGTTTGGACAAAGAGGCCAAGGGCTCCACCATACCAGTTGTACACCCCCCAAGGAACCCCTCAACAGCCCCTGAAATTATGAATTCGCTTCGGGGTGGCACAATGGCATCTGTGCGAACAGTAACGACCTGGGGTGTGATTACATCAGAGGCAGAGATCAGTGGAAACTTTTTACCCAGGAGGTGGCAGCACTGGTTGCCCATATCAACAACAGCCCCAAATTTGGACAGGCAATCAAATCCCAGCAAAATATCAGAAGTTGGAACGTCAGCCACCAGAAACTCTGTGACCAGGGCCAAAGAATCAAACTGGCAAATAGTCTGCCACCGCCCCACTACACACATAGGACTCCCATTGGCCGCAGAAGCATCACCAACATACTCCATCAACTCCCCACCCCCATTAGTCAATTCCAGCCATATTGATTTAGGGATAATGGAGGCATTTGCCCCCGTATCCACTAACACATGAGAATCTGACCCACCTACTTTAGCACGGAGATACATTCCGGACCCATTCGGATTACGCCAGGCCAATTCAACAGGGTGAGAAAGGGGGGCGGGCATTTGGCCTGCTGTGCCCGCCCCCTCTAGTTTCCCGTCAAATAAGGGCAGTCTCGCCGTAAGTGCCGATTGCAACCGCACTCCCAACACACCTCCCCCCGATTGGAAGCCCAGCTGCTCTGTGTACGGGGGGCTACAGCGCCAGTACGCACAGAAGTGGCCGTAGCCCTATCAGCGGAGGTTTTAATGGACTGCACAGTACTCTGTAATGCTTTAACTTCTTGGCGCAGCCCCTCCACTACTCCCAAAAGCAGCTCCATTTGTTTATCATTTGGGGATTTTTCCACAACACCGCGTACTTTTGTGTCAGGGTCAAGGCGAGTTTGTTCCAGGCTCCTTATAAGCTCAAGTTCCGAGGCGAGATTAATTGCGTCTTCCAACGTGGAGGGCTTGGCGCTACGGAGGTTAACGCGCAACTCTCCACTACCAACATGCTCGATAAAATGATCTCTAGCAAAGAGATCACGAGTATCGGCGTCGGCATTTGGATAGGCCTTAATTATCAACCTGCGTAAAGCATTACCAAATTCTCGTGCGGTCTCATTGTGCAATCGCCGCCGCGCTAGAAAACTTGCCCGATTCCAGTCTCCACTATCACAGGGTTCCAAACATCTCCCCAACGCCCCTTTCAACTGTGCGTAATCCCCGCGGGACTCGGGAGAGAGCCCATTATAAATATCTCGCGCCCGGCCGGACAACAACAGGGACATAAACTTAAGCCTCAACTCCTCATTCCAATGATTCACCTCAGCAGCCATTTCAAATTGTCCTACCCAATCCGACCACTCTCGTCCAGTGCCAGTAAAGGTCTCTGGCATAAACACAGGGCGCGCAGTGTTCATAGTGGGGGGAAGGTGGTAATATAGCTAGGCTATATGTATAACTTTTGATAGTGACAGTGAAATAAATACATTACAAGGTAGCTATACTTAGAACTGTGAATGACAGCATGTACTGTAACCTGCCTCGTTACACTTTTGTCTGTTTTTTAAGGAATTAAATAAACAAGCGAACAGCGCTCTGTGCAGCAGCGGCGCGAACGGGCACTGCACTAGTCAGTGGAAATGACGTGAAATTACAGTGAACCTCATAAACTAGCTGACTCAGACTAATTTCAAAAATTAGGATTGTTTAATACATTTTACTGTTATGGAATTTTATTAATGGACGTCATGCGAACCACCACACCATATTTGGACATTATGAAATTATGATGAATATTATATTATTATATAATATTATTATATTATTATATTATAATATTGATGAATATATATATTTTTTTAAGCTGTTTTAGTATGCATTTTAAATATAATATAGAAATGTTTGATATCTACTACTGTAACCTCTCCCAAAAAATAGTTCTGTATTTTTATGTGTATTTATGTGTGTGCAATACAAAACATTTGAAATATCAAAATGTTAAAATTGAGCTTGCATTGTGATTGTTGAAAAAACAAAACAAACACACTGAAATTATTCTTGGTATCAGAGGAATTAAGAGTTTACCTAAATCCAGTTTATGAGTTACATTTATGTTTGCTATGAGCTAAGTCATACTGTCGTCAGACAGTATGACTGAATCGTCAGATTTCAATCGTCAGATTTCAACCTATAATAACAATTTAATTGTAAAGAAAAGTGGAGCAGTTTACACTTTGCATTGAGATATGTTTGCCTTTATATCAGTGAAATACGAAATAATAGAATGTAGCATATATGTAATGTATGAAAAATCAAGACTATTGTGTAGTGCATGGGGGAATACTGTGAGTAAGATCATATGAAACTATAATGTCATCTGTTTGACTTGTGAATCGCTGACTTGTTTGTTTACATTTGTTAATGTGCATGAGTCCTGTCCCAAATGTTTCTAATGTCCTCCAGTATCATGGAACTGTCGTAAAAACAATAACACAATGATGGTTAACATCCAGCATAAATATCAAAACCTCATATCTAAGAGGAGGAACAAGAAACTCCTGGTTGCTGAAGCACTCTGTAACAGTCAGAAATAAGCCTGCTATGCTTTTGGAGCGTTGTTTAGTTGCAGTAACACATTACGTCACTGGGTGGCGCTCCTTGTCTTTACTGAGACTGAGTTCCAGCAACAGGTGTTCAGTTCTGCTCCCAGTCTGTCTTCAGACAAGTAGCTTTAAGTCTCTTCAGTAACGACTGTGTTACACTATATTAATCTACACATGTATGTTTAGTGAATATAGTGCCGTAGAGACCAGGCATTGTATTGTTGACATTATAGTTGAATAAAGCGGTACATGTGAAAATCCCAATCCTGATGTCGTCTGGCTCTCTCAAGCTATCCAGGAGCATTTACTAAAGCTAATATAAGCTAAGACACGACCAAGTATGCTGCAACCCCTTACATTTTGTATTTAAAAAAGGGAAGAAAACAAGTTCATTTTTCATGTTTGTACTTGTATTGTATGACTATGCAGGGGTTCTGTTGTAATCTATTCTTGTCATTTCCAATGTGTGATGTACCTCTACCTTCAGTCAGGTTCGGAGCCGACCTGATGGCTTGGCTAACAAGTCTGGAACCTGCTGTGAAGGGCTTTGGATTGAGAAACGTTGCAGTCAGACAAGAGAGGAAGGTAAGAGGAGAGAAGGAGAGAAGGAGAGTGAAGGAGTGAGGTGAGAGAAGCAGTGTGAGAAACGTGGGGACGTCTTCCTTGAGGATCAGAGCTTCTACTAGCCAGCGGTCTCCTCACCACTACAGGACAATGCCAGAGTCTTCTTCATCCTTCCTGTTCCCTCTTTTCATTTGGTTTGTCTCTTCTTTTTAAGGGGAAACTATGATAAATATAATTTCTTTTGACAAAACGTATGATGTCAGTGCAATGCACCACTCCTTATATGGTGTGTATAACCTGTTGCCAGCATGGCAATAGATGGCTAAACATGTTTAAGAAATAAATAAATCAACTATAAGGTGTGATAACAAGTGAGTGTTAATTATGTTGTTTGCTCTGAGGTATTGTCAGGTACACTTTTATAGGTTACTAGCTTGCATCATTGATGACAATAAAAGTGCTGTATGACCATTATTGCCCAGATGAGGGGGGAGCTGCTATACTTTTAGACTTGAAATAACCTACAGTTTAAATAATGTTTTTGTGATTACCTTTGCTCTATCCTAATACACTCTGTGAAAATAACGATGTGACAGATGTTCACTCCAACAGGAATTCACGGTTGTTTTCATTGATATGAAACTTTTGACTTTTATTATTTATTTATTATTACTTTTGTATTTTTGAGCAAACTGTCATCCAGTAGGCTCTCTCCTAGACTGTAGTGGTAATATGACTGATCGCTAACTGATTTGTAATCTCAATAACCATTTGTATTCACTACAAAGGCAGCCTGGACCCTCCCAACCCCCAACCTTTCCCCTTTACCCATCTCAGTCTTCTCAGCCCAGGCTATCTGACCACCGTGGCCCCTCCCCTCCCCTGTGGATTCAACCACCTCCACCCTGGTCATCGGTAGCTCCATGGTAGGTGATGTCCCCCTTCACCCCTCATCCGGCCCCTCTAAAGTCCTCTGCTCCCCTGGATATTCAGCGCAGACTCCCCACTATCCTGGCCAACTACTCCAACATCGACACCATAATCATCCACATGGGAACAAATGACATCAGAGCTGGAAAATCAGAGGTTTTAAAGCAAACTTTCAGTCACTCTTCACTTCCCTGCTGGACACTGGTAACAAGATCATCATCTCAGGCCCCATCCCCACCCATCGCAGAGGAATCGAGAGGTGGTCCAGACTGTTTGCCCTCCACACCTGGCTGAAAGACTACTGTGCCGCCACTGGGATCCCCTACATCAACAACTTCGACCTGTTCTGGGCGAGGCCCATCCTTCTGAAGTGCGATGGCCTCTACCCAAACAGGAGGGGATCCCAGATGCTCTCTGAGAACATGGACTCTGGCCTGAGGGAATGACATGGCGGCACGGTACGAAATGTTCAGTCACCCCCACCATCCCCTACTCCTGCACCCCACTTATACATGCCAATAGGGACATCAATAGTTATTTTAGCAATTTTGAACCTGTGTCACTGTTATTTTCATTTGAAACTATATCCCACATGAAATCAACCACGTGCAGCCTTGATATTATCCCCACCAAATTTCTTCAATAATAATAATAATAATAATAAACTTTATTTATATAGCACCTTTCCAAAACAAGGTTTACAAAGTGCTTTACAGGATAAAACAGCAAACAGGAATCATTAAAATGTTAATCATAAAACCAGAAGGACAATAGCATCGTAAATAAAACCATACATAGAATAAGCAATAGCACATAAAACAGTGATAAAAAGAGGTTATTGACACAGTTGGGCCCAGTATTTTATCAATTATTAATAGCTCATTGGAGAAAGGCATTTTTCCTTCTGTTTTTAAACATGCTGTGGTCCAACCTCTTTTAAAGAAACCTAACCTTGATCCCTCTGTTCTCTAAACTTCCATTTTTATCAAAGGTTTTAGAGAAAGTGGCATCAACCCAGCTTTTAACTTTTATGTGTCATAATAACATCTTTGAGCAATTTCAGTCTGGTTTTAGAACTTTACATAGTACAGAAACTGCCCTCCTCAAGGTAACCAATGACCTCCTTTTAGCAGCTGACGGGGGGAAAGTGCAATTTTAATTCTTTTAGACCTATGTGCAGCCTTTGGCACAGATCACGCCATTTTAATTGACCGTCTTAACACCTGGGTTGGCATCAAGGACACTGCACTTGGTTGGTTTTATTCCTACCTTTTAGAAAGAACCTTCGCGGTCACCATAGGTAACTACTCATCTTCTACAACTCACATTACCTGTGGTGTACCGCAAGGTTCTATTTTAGGTCCAATTTTATTCTCAATCTATATGCTGCCACTTTTTCACCAAATTATCCAAAGACACAATGTCTCTTTTCATTGCTACGCAGACAACACACAGATTTACATTCCTCTGTGACCCAAACAGCCTAGCTGCTGTTGTAGATTGCCTCAATGATATCAACTGTTGGATGGCACAGAATTTTCTTCAGCTCAATAACTCAAAATCAGAAATCATATTGTTCAGTCCCCCAGATTCTATCAGTCATATTGAGAGTGGCCTTGGTCCTCTGTCTGCAAATGTGAAGCCTGCTGCCAGAAACTTGGGAGTACTATTTGACTCTGACCTAAACTTCGAACCACAGATACCACAGAAAAGTTGTCCAGTCCTGCTTCCTTCAACTGAGAACCATCTCCAGAATCAAACCAATACTTTCACACAGCGACCTGGAAAAAGTAATCCATGCCCTAATCTTCTCACGACTCGACTACTGTAACTCCCTCCTTTCTGGCATCACATCACCCCAATCCTGGCTTGTCTCCATTGGCTCCCTGTTCGGTTTAGAATTGATTTTAAGATTTTCACTTTTACAGCACATCACAGACATGTTGACCCCATATGAGCCGGTGCGCAGCCTCAGATCCTCAGGCAGGCCCTTCTGGCTGTTCCAAGGTCTAGACTTAAAACTAAAGGTGACCGTGCTTTTTCCATCAGGGTTTTCCCCTCGGCTGAACGACCTGCCTGAGGAGAGAAGGCTGAAGAATCAGTGACTTCTTTTAAATCACTTCTTAAAACCCATTTTTATAGACTTGCTTTTATGTGATGTCGTCTTTTTATCATCTTTTTTATCTTTTATCGGCTTTTTATTTTCTCTTTATCGGCTTTTATCATCTTTTTATTGTCTTTTTACATCTTTTATCTTTTATCTTAACTCTATTTTAATTGTATCTTACATTTACTCTATTTTACTGTTTATTTTGGTTTTCATCCTATGATTATAACACTTTTTACTTGAATGTTTGCTCTCTTCCACCGCTGTCCTCCTATGAATTTAACTCTGTTTTTAAAGGTGCTATATAAATAAAGTTATTATTATTATTATTATTATTATTATTATTATTATTACTATTACAAAACCAAACCCCTTAATTTTATCCCTGAAATGTCCTTAATTTCTCATTACATAAACATGAATCATCCATTAAATATAACATATCTTAGGTTAGTATGATGGGTTTATAAGGGATTTATTCATGGGTTGATTCACAGAGACACTAGAAATTAAGGGATTTTCTTGCCTTTTGTGCAGGTTTACAGGGTTATTAAGTGGAAATTAATAGAAAAGTTCCTGTCTCCCTGAATTTTACACTAAAATATAAAGTAAGGAGTCAAGATTAAGGGGTGTTTAAGCAGGATTCGATGAGATATCTCCTCCATTAAAAAACTCCCTTAATTCATTTCAAGGGGATTTTGCATGAATTAAGGGGTGAATTAATGTACATTAATGGAAATGTAAAGTATTACCAAGGGATTATTAAGGGATTATTGGTTCGTAGAGATTGGACAGATCATAAGGTTTCTCTCAAAGCAGCTAATCAGTTCTGCCTTGATGACAAGGACTGGGTCATACTGTCTTAAATCTGTTATGAGACTTTCATCTTTTAGTTGCTCTGTTTTCTGATCTAACGGTGACATCTTGTGGATATCAGTGGAACTTACAGGTAGGTTAGAGGAGAGGAAAAAATAAGAATATCCTGCATCCGGCAAAAACGAAAGTAACAGAGACCGATAACCAGTTCGCCTACATCACGTTGACTGATAGCAATATTTCGAAAATTAGGATTTGTTAAAACTTTCAGCCAGTCCACGGAAATCTATCGATTACCTAAATCGCCCAGACTTGTAGATTAATGGGACTCATATCACTTTTTGCGGTATGACTACACGCGGTTGTGAATGTGCCTCTGAGGTAAGGAAGTATCTTGGCTATAAGTGTGTTATAAATATAACTTGTGATGTAAAACATTCCGTCTTCTACATTATGTCGGTCAGTCGTTCTGTAGACAAATATATATTTTTTTGTGAGCACGTAATTTACAAAGAGTTCTTCACAATGACTCAAGTATCGGCTTGGCATTCTTGGATGTGATAATCACCTTTGTAATCGTGGTTTGACCGTTAGATATTACGTCAAACGCGTCATGGAAGACACAAGAACAGACAGGAATGCCAATTGAGAAAGGCCTCAAGTCTGAATAGTAACCTGGACGTGCGGATCTCATTCCATGTAAGACCTGTGTAATTTTACGCAGTCTGAATCAGGCCCATAGTTATGAAGAGACAGGAATTGTGAATTTTAACATTATCTTTTATACGCTTGTGTTCCGCATCTAGAGTCTCCTGATATGGTTTTTGTCTTCCCCTTCTTTCTGGTTGCGTCCTCCCACTCCCTCCGTTGTCCATGTCTATGCCATATGTTCAAAGCACCAGAGTAAAGTTAGTTTGGTCTTGTGAATTGGCTGATTTGGTAAATATTTGTTACCATACTGCATTGTCAACCTTGTTCAACTTAGTTTGCCAAGAAGCCTGGACATCATGCAATATACTGCCAAGAATGGATTATTTGAAAAAAAAAAAAAAAAAAAAAAAAATATAGTCATGAAATAGGCTTATTGATTGATTTGTTTTATTGGTTGTGAAAGGTGTCACATCAGAATAATAATTTCTCTATCATGCAAATATATATTGGTGTGGTAGAGTAGAAGGTTTGAAATAAATTGTCACTTGGACCTAATTAGGCTGCATTTTAATCTCTCACAATGAATATGAAGACATTTCATTCAATTTATTTTCTGTGAGATGTTTTCCATCAAAGAGTAGCTAGTCTGTGTATCTTCAGACTATAGCAAAAACCTTTTCCAATTATTTTGTGAAAGATTTCAGAATTTCACAATACAGAATGCAATATAGGCAGACATATTGTGTGAAATTTACCTTAAGTTTTATTTTTTCTAGATCACTGAATTTGGCCTGTGTGCATGTTGGAAAATAAGGGGACATGGCTTCTACAAGTCAGTCGGCCTTAGAATACATCAGGAGCGGCAGAGTCCACCTGGTGGGAAGATTACAGAGTCTGTCAGTTATTGTGGAGAATCTTTATCAGCAAGGAGTTCTCTGTGAGGAAGAGGTCAGTAAAATACAGACAGAGACTGATGACTTTGACAAAACCAGAAAGATACTGGACTGGGTCATAAACAAAGGGGAAGAAGCCTGCTATGAGTTACTAAAGATTATTGACATGACGAGGAAGAGGACCTTAGAGAGGCCACCCCGTCTACCTGAAAAACCAGGTTTGGCCTCTACTCAGAGCAGCAAGTTTGACCTGCACTACTGGATCAGCTGCTTTTCTTTCAGGGAGGACACAGAGATGGATGTGACCTACTTAAAAGGTATTTCAAAGATTGGTTGTTGGTTATGTGTAACATTTTCATTATTGAACACTGATGTGATGATTACATATTATGCATTTTGAATATTGATTTATCAGTGTGGAATTATTAATCCATGATTAATTTAGCAATACCGTGCAAGGGCACATCAGTCAATTCACAGTTAATTTATTTATTATTACTTTCCTTTTAGGCCCAAAACCATGCCACAAATACCAGGCAAAGTTGAAGTCAAAAGCACAAAAGATATCAGATGATTCCTGGATCAAAAGCAAAGCAGTCCTATCAAACAATACGAACCCTAATTACACTTCGCTTGTATTAGACACACAAGGACATATTGCCCCATCTAAAATACAAAGCGCCAAGAGCAAAAAAAGCAAGAAAATTCGTTCTAAAAAGCTAAGGACATACATCCCTGAGGACAAAAAAGGAATTTCCCCCAGTGACCTGCTGAAAACAGATGAGAAAAACATCCTCTTGGTTGGTAAGCCTGGCATTGGGAAGACAGCAGTCACCCATCAAATGTTGAAACTGTGGGCAGAAAGAGATAACAAGGAACTAGACTACATGTTTTATTTTGACATGAGAGAAACATCCTACATCACAAGTACCATGAGTTTGGAGGACCTTCTTTTCAGTGTGTTCAGAGAACCAGATGAAGGCAAAGAAGAGGTCTTACAGGATATAAAGGAGAACTCTGAAAATGTTCTTATCATTTTTGACGGAGTCACAGATCTCTTGTCTTTGCCAGTGGTGCGGGGACTTGTAGAGAAAGACCTTCTACCTAATGCAAAGATTGTGATGACGTGCAGACCAGAGGTTGAGTCAGAAGACTTCCTGTTAGACTGGGCTTCTCTCAGAGTGGAGGTGAAAGGCTTCAGCCAACAGTCCATCAAAGCATACTTATCTAAAATGCTCAGCACTGAGCACTTGAGCAGTGTTGTGAGAAACTTGGAGTTGTTCACTCTTTGCCATGTCCCGATGTATGCTCTGATGGTGGTTGCCTGCTTTTCTTTTAAGACCTCAAAAGATTCTCAACAACCATGCACGGTAACTGAAATATATATCAACATCCTGCGTTTTTGCATTCAAATAAACAATAGCAAAACAAAAAATAAACATCTTAATCACTATATCAGCAACAAGCGTGAGGCCATACTGTCTTTGGCTGAGGTTGCTTTTCGTGCAACTCAAGCAAAATCTGTGAACTTGGAAGAAGACAGCTGTGTTCATTTTGGCTTTCTGAAGAAACTTGAAGTTCGCGTCGGTCCTACTGAGTGGAAAACCTCATCTGCGTTTCTCCACTACACGATGCAGGAGTTCTTCGCAGGGCTGTGGCTCTTGAAGAATCCAGAAGAATTCCCAGGTGTTGTACAACAGTGCCTGACCGAGGGGACGAAACACATGAAACATTTGGTCCCTTTCATGTGTGGATTGTTGAATGACAAGAATCTAGACATGTTGAAGTGTCTGATTCCAGCTGAACAGGTCAAGGAAACATCCAAGTGGCTCTTCAAAGAAGTGGTAAACACATTTGTCCCTTGTCTACTTAACCAAGATCACAGTGACACTGAGGGCAGTGAGCTTGATATCAATATACTGTTCTTATGCCAATGCCTGTATGAATCTCAGTCGACTGAAGCCTGCCTCTACCTTCTGGACAAACTGGACTATTGTCTTGATTTGAGTGAAGAGAGTCTTGATCCTTACCATTGCTGCGCTGTGTCCTATGTAATCAGTCAGTCTAAGGAGAGAAAAATAAGGCTGAACCTTGAGGATGTGATGATATCAGAACAAGGATTGAAACTAATATCCGGCTGCCTCAAGAATGTCCAATGGTGGGTGAGCATTTTGATTTTCACAGAATTGCTTAGGCTGCAACTAGATGAGTCTGGTGCCACTCAGACACTGCTTGAATCACCTATTTGAATTGCCTCATTTTTTGAAGAATATAATATACAAAAATTTCCACACTGTATGAGAGAATTGATAATCTTAACATCTAACCTCTCATGTCTACCAATTAACCCAAGAGGTGTTGAATATGACAAAATAATATGTGGTACTAGCACTTGTGATGAAGTACTAGCTGACTATAGCTGATTCTCTTCTATCCAACTTTTTGCCTGGTTGGAAGGCTAGCTCACTGCAGGTGATTGGTCAGAATCCCCCAGATGCCGTCTCACTTTTAAAACTTTATTTGTCCTCCACCCTAACCACACGTTGTTCATACATCACAATTTTCTTGGTGTATCAGTGGTTCTGTAGACAGAAGGTGATGAATACACAGAACAAGTACATAGCTTGAATAACCAATACACAACATTGGTAAATAAATTAAAGTGAAAATGAACAACAGAAGTAAATAATTTGATTGTAAATAAACTTGCATAGTCCAAAGACATGCAATATAATCAAATAAGATGATTGACAGGACTTGCAAGGAAACATACTGCTGGGCCCCTGACAGTAGAATACACAATAAAAGCCGCTACAAATTAACTACTTTACTGTGTTTGTGCACACACAAGGGTAATATTATCAGAATCAAATTCCACTAACACAAAAGTATACAAATGCAAGTATTAGTTGCTGTGATATGGAATGAATTGGCATGTGGACTCTTAGCTTGGGTCAGTTAACAATGCTAGTAAAAAACACAAGTGATAAACTAACATTACAAATATTCTTTACTCACTTTAAATTGGATGCACTTCACATCAGGAAACAATTGGGCATATTTACAGTAAATAAATTAGTTGGATGTTGCTGACGAGTGTCTTTCTGTGTAATCTCCAACTTCTAGTCTGATGGAGGAAGATTGGGCAAGTCCGTAAGATGAGCTCTGATTGGCCCAAAATTTGGGTAGAGACAGAGTGTGTAGGGGGAATGGAGGGGAAAAGAGAAGAGTCACCTCAAGAGGGGACGTTTTCACATACTGCTTTAGCATCAATCAACATAGGCAGACTTGATGATACTGTATAGTTGATCACCTGAATAATGAGGGGGACGATCTCTCTTCAAATCCTCTGATGATAGGTGCGACTCCTTGCAACAGCAACTGTGGACAGTTTTGCTTCTCAGTGAGGGGGAGATGGACTACAGCAGCTTTCTTGGTCTTGGTGGAAATGAGTTGCACCTTCCAGTGTTTGGTAAAAGACAACTGTTTGAAAGAGCAGTAAAGGTCATGCAGGAGAGTACTGAGAGGGTAATCCTCTGCCTCCACTGGGACAGGAGAACTCCTGTCTGCCCAGCTCTGAGCGAGTCCCTCCTAGAGTCTGTGCTTTACATCAACACACTCAGGTATGTGTTTTAGCATGTTTTTGTGTAATATTAATTCCACATAAATTAATCCAATGTACAATAGATTAACAATGTAAATTCAAATTCAAAAATGGATGTGTTTTCAACCACATCCATTTTTTCAGACATAATTCAACTCTTCACTTTGAAAAAAACACTTTGTTAGTCTATTATTTCTTACAAAAATGATAATGAGCGAACCTTTGTGACCCACAAAGTTACGGAAGTCCAAACGGCTCGTTTAGAGGCTCGCTGCACTAATATGGATTGTGTGGATTTAGTTGATACTTAGTTTTGATACTTTCACCATGTTTAGATAGACCATCCAACTCCTTTATCATCACAGAGGCAAGGGGAGTCCTGTTTTACGTAATATGTGACCTTTAATTCATGCACTAGAAAGTGTTTGAAACTTGCCTGTTGACGTCTGTTGTCAGTTTCAGGAACACCTGCACAGTTGCAGGTTCACAGGATCAGGAACAACACCCTGGGACACTGGAGATGGAAGAAAAGAAGCTACTTCTCGATTTATGTCTGAAGGCAGCACTTTACAAAAGAGAAAGCTTTCACAATGTGGTGAATACACTCTTCTCACTGTTCTCTGTTCACACTGAGAGATACTACTTCCTTCTTGATTTACATCAACATATCAAGAGTCAAGGAGATACAAGTGTCATTCCATTGCTGAGGCCACTTTACCAGTCAGCTGCAGTCTGGGCCATCGACCTCTCAGAGAGAAAGGCCTCCCTCCTCCTGGAAGTGCTGAAACTCCAATCAGGAAAGAAACCAGTGGAGCTGAGAGGCTGGTCAGATGAAGAGAGTGAAGTGTGGAGTTTCCTACAGTGTCTGCCTCACATCTCACAGCTCAGGTGATGGGATTAATATTAAAAAAAAAATAGAACATGGCTGCACGTGTAAAATAATTCACTCTTCCTGTTCAAAACAATATTTATCCTTCATTTAACCATGAGGTCAGTTCATATTTTTTTATTCCCAGTCAGGGCCTCCAGATAAATCCATTCCAATTTACTGGGAAAAAAGTTTCCCAATGTCCGAGAACAAAGTATATATACAGTAATTTAACGGCCTTTAAACATATCAGCATGCAGATTAAAGCATGGTGACATATCTACATGAAGAAATATTTAACGTTGACCTACACATTAAAGAGTCTGCCTTTCAGTTCAGATTCAATAAGATATAAAGTGGATTTTAATATTAAAATTTTTTCTCTACACTGTACATTGCGATGTAATTTGAAATGCAAAGCTCAGTGATGTGATGTTTTCTATATCAGTGATGTTTTATATTTCGGTTTTTGGTTATCGAGGCTCTCCCTTTATGTTTTGAACCCTCTGCAGATTCACTGTTCCTCAGAATAAAACAGGATCACTTGTAGAGGGGAGAAAGAAGGAAACATTTCTAATGAATCTGTGTCTGCAAGCAGCACTCCATGAGAGGACAACCATACAAAGTGCAATAGACAAGGTGTTTTCACTCTCTGCATGTTGGTATGAAAAATGGGATTTCCTACTGGACCTGTACTCCCATGTGAAGGACTATGAGACTCTAAAAGGCAGGAGTGTCCTTCCAGCATTACAGTCAGTTTACCAGTCAGCTCCTGCAGTCTGGTCCATCGACCTCTCAGAGAGAAAGGCCTCCCTCCTCCTGGAAGTGCTGAAACTCCAATCAGAAAAGAAACCAGTGCAGCTGAGAGGCTGGTCAGATGAAGAGAGTGAAGTGTGGAGTTTCCTACAGTGTCTGCCTCACATCTCACAGCTCAAGTAAATGGATTGTAATTCATTTACATGATTTCAGTCTACATATAAAAAAACTATCTCACTAGACAGTATAAGGACATTTAGTTTTGATTGATGCACTGTATTTGTACTTAATACAGATGAATTTTTTATTACTTTCAATTTACTGATTTCTCCCTACCGTTTAAGAGATACAGTGCCTGTCCATATTGTTTTGTTATCTATATGATGCAGAAATGAAATCATGGCATAATCATTCATTCTCATTGTTCCAGTTTCAGTCATCTGTGGCAGGAATGCTCAGAACAAACCAAGTTCTTGGGGAATCTCTTCTGTCGAGCAGCAGAGAGGGAACAACAGACAGGAGAGAAGATACTGGAGCTGTTATCATCAGTGTGCAGTTACAACACATTCCCTTTCAATGACCCAGCTTATGTCTATAAGGAGTATCAGTGTGATTTCCTACTGGACCTCTACTCCCATGTGAAGGACTATGAGACTCTAACAGGCAGGAGTGTCCTTCCAGCATTACAGTCAGTTTACCAGTCAGCTCCTGCAGTCTGGTCCATCAAGCTCTCAGAGAGAAAGGCCTCCCTCCTCCTGGAAGTGCTGAAACTCCAATCAGAAAAGAAACCAGTGATGCTGAGAGGCTGGTCAGATGAAGAGAGTGAAGTGTGGAGTTTCCTACAGTGTCTGCCTCACATCTCACAGCTCAGGTAAATGGACTGTAATTCATTCACATGATTTCAGTCTACATATAAACTGTCTCACTAGACAGTATAAGGACATTTGTTTTAGATTGATGCATTGTATTTGTACTTAATACAGATGCATTTTTTATTACTTTCTCTCTACTGATTTCTCCCTACAGTTAGAGATACAGTGTCTGTCCATATTGTTTTGTTCTCTATATAATGCAGAAATCAAATCATGGCATAATCATTCATTCTCATTGTTCCAGTTTCCATCGTTGGTCTTTAAAACCTTTTGAAGGAGCCAAGTTCTTGGGGAATCTCTTCTGTCGAGCAGCAGAGAGAGAACAACAGACAGGAGAGAAGATACTGGAGCTGTTATCATCAGTGTGCAGTTACTCCACATTCTCTTTCAGTTTGGCAGCATATTTCTACAGTAAGGAGTATCATTGTGATTTCCTACTGGACCTGTGCTCCCATGTGAAGGACTATGAGACTCTAACAGGCAGGAGTGTCCTTCCAGCATTACAGTCAGTTTACCAGTCAGCTCCTGCAGTCTGGTCCATCGACCTCTCAGAGAGAAAGGCCTCCCTCCTCCTGGAAGTGCTGAAACTCCAATCAGAAAAGAAACCAGTGAAGCTGAGAGGCTGGTCAGATGAAGAGAGTGAAGTGTGGAGTTTCCTACAGTGTCTGCCTCACATCTCACAGCTCAGGTAAATTGACTGTAATTCATTTACATGATTTCAGTCTACATATCAAAAAACTATCTCACTAGACAGTATAAGGACATTTAGTTTTGATTGATGCATTGTATTTGTACTTAATACAGATGAATTTTTTATTACTTTCAATTTACTGATTTCTCCCTACCGTTTAAGAGATACAGTGCCTGTCCATATTGTTTTGTTATCTATATGATGCAGAAATCAAATCATGGCATAATCATTCATTCTCGCTGTTCCAGTTTCCATCGTTGGTCTTTAAAACCTTTTGAAGGAGCCAAGTTCTTGGGGAATCTTTTCTGTCGAGCAGCAGAGAAGGAACAACAGACAGGAGAGAAGATACTGGAGCTGTTATCATCAGTGTGCAGTTACAACACATTCCCTTTCAATGACCCAGCATATGTCGATAAGGAGTATCAGTGTGATTTCCTACTGGACCTGTACTCCCATGTGAAGGACTATGAGACTCTAACAGGCAGGAGTGTCCTTCCAGCATTACAGTCAGTTTACCAGTCAGCTCCTGCAGTCTGGTCCATCGACCTCTCAGAGAGAAAGGCCTCCCTCCTCCTGGAAGTGCTGAAACTCCAATCAGAAAAGAAACCAGTGCAGCTGAGAGGCTGGTCAGATGAAGAGAGTGAAGTGTGGAGTTTCCTACAGTGTCTGCCTCACATCTCACTGCTCAGGTAAATGGACTGTAATTCATTCACATGATTTCATTCTACATATAAAAGTTATCTCATTACATAGTATGTGGATATTTATTCTTGATTGATGCATTGTATTTATACTTAATGCAGATGTATTTGAATTACTTTCTCTTTACTGATTTCTCCCTACATTTTAAGAGATACAGTGTCTGTCCATATTGTTTTGTTCTCTATAAGATGCAGAAATCAGATCATGGCATAATCATTCATTCTCACTGTTCCAGTTTCGGTTATTGGTGGGACAAACGCTCAGAACAAGCCAAGTTCTTGGGGAATCTCTTCTGTCGAGCAGCAGAGAGGGAACAACAGACAGGAGAGAAGATACTGGAGCTGTTATCATCAATTTGCAGTTACTACACATTCCCTAGCAATGGCATGGATATTGATGATGATGATGATGTTGATAAAAAGGAGTATCAGTGTGATTTCCTACTGGACCGGTACTCCCATGTGAAGGACTATGAGACTCTAACAGGCAGGAGTGTCCTTCCAGCATTACAGTCAGTTTACCAGTCAGCTCCTGCAGTCTGGTCCATCAAGCTCTCAGAGAGAAAGGCCTCCCTCCTCCTGGAAGTGCTGAAACTCCAATCAGAAAAGAAACCAGTGGAGCTGAGAGGCTGGTCAGATGAAGAGAGTGAAGTGTGGAGTTTCCTACAGTGTCTGCCTCACATCTCACAGCTCAGGTAAATGGACTGTAATTCATTCATATGATTTCAGTCTACATATAATAGAAACAATCTCATTAGACAGTATGTGGATATTTAGTCATGATTAATGCACTGCAGACGTACTTCATGTAGATCTATTATGTATTACTTTCTCTCTACTACTTTCTCCCTAGCATTTAAGAGATACAGTGTCTGTCTTGGTTGATTGGTTCTCTGCTGTATATGATGCAGAAATCAGATCATCACATAATTTTTCATTCTCGCTGTTCCAGTTTCCATCATTGGTCTTTGAAACCTTTTGAAGGAGCCAAGTTCTTGGGGAATCTCTTCTGTCGAGCAGCAGAGAGGGAACAACAGACAGGAGAGAAGATACTGGAGCTGTTATCATCAGTGTGCAGTTACAACACATTCCCTATCAATGACCCAGCATATGTCGATACGGAGTATCAGTGTGATTTCCTACTGGACCTGTACTCCCATGTGAAGGACTATGAGACTCTAACAGGCAGGAGTGTCCTTCCAGCATTACAGTCAGTTTACCAGTCAGCTCCTGCAGTCTGGTCCATCATCCTCTCTGAGAGAAAGGCCTCCCTCCTCCTGGAAGTGCTGAAACTCCAATCAGGAAAGAAAGCAGTGGAGCTGAGAGGATGGTCAGATGAAGAGAGTGAAGTGTGGAGTTTCCTACAGTGTCTGCCTCACATCTCACAGCTCAGGTACATCAGATAAAAATATGTTACACAATACACACTACACAAGAAAATGTTGCTAACCTCTCAGTTGTGGTTCGTCAAAAAATGCAGCACATAAACACTAAATGCTCAATAATAGATGAAGAATGTTCCTCAGCTCAGTAAATTTTCAGCAACATATAGATATTTCATCTGACATTATGACAGCTAATGATACAGATAGTAATATACTGAATTCATCGTACTTTATATGCTCTTAATTTTACCTTTTGATTCCTGCTCTTTGATTAAACCGTATCCATATTCCCCAATAGAAAATGTTAGACATTGCACATACGGCGGTGTGCAATACATCATCTATTGTGTCATGTATTCCTCTAACTATAACACTGCTCATTTGACATTTCATTGCATAATGTCCTGTTTTAGCTGTGATCCAGGGTTCTTCCAGTGTGTGTGTGAATCCATCTGTGTGAGATCCAGAGAGGAGACCCAGCAGTTGGCCTCTCTCCTCCGGCTCCTGGGTTTCACCCTGGTGTTAACAGGAGAGTTACCCAGGAAAACCTGCCGGTCTGTGGGGAGAGTTCTGGGACTCTGTGGCTCCAGTGTGGATCTCATCCTCACACCCAGCAAGATCTCTCTCAAAGGAGCCTCACTGCTTTTTAGACATACATCACAAATACACAGTCTCAGGTATGCTGCATTTATGTCATTATTACTCCTAATAGTAATGTTTGTCCACTGTCAAAATCATCTTGTGTTAAATCCATTAGAGGTGTATATCATTCCAGGATTGTTTTTTTTCTCTTTGATTTTCAGACTGTCTGCAGTAATGGCATTGCTTCTGTTTCGATTGGTAAGAACACAGAGTGTGGCCTGTCCAGTGGCCACTGAAGAGCTTTCCCTTGTCCTAAAGACGAGCCAGCTGTCAGACAGAGTATTGTTGAGGGTTGTCAGTAGTGTGGCGTCCCTACTGAGATACTGGGCAGTCAGGTGTTTGGACCTGACTGAGTTCTCCATCCACGCTCACTTTCTCATGACATTGCTACTTCACCATGATCCTCTTAAGATCAAGTAAATCTCTTTGCTTTGCTGATCCATAAAAACATACACTAAATCATATACCATATAAATCCTTAATATAATTTTTCCTAAATATGTTCATTAATTTGTATTTGTCCTCTGATCTGTGACTTCCTCAGACTGTGTGCACAGCATTTTCAGCAGCTACTTGTCCTCATATATGAGATGCAGGACAAGGACTTGACTCAGTCTTTCTTGAGGAAGGCTGGTGGAGACCTGACCTCCTGCTCTCTGGGGTTAGGGTTAGACTGGGAAGTACTTCACTATCTGCTGCAGCAGCCATCAACTCAGACCATCACTGTGGACTTGAGGAGGAACAGGATCTCAGAGAAGAGAATCATAGATCTTCTTCCCTTTCTGGACAAGATTCTATTTAAAAGGTGATAAAGCTTTATATACTCTTCACTGGATAGAGAAATACATTTGGTCCGATTTAATAATTTTTAAAAAAAATGAGTATTGTATTGTATTGTTATGCTTATCATCAGTAATAGCGTAAACAATTCCATGGCATAATCAAACAAGCCCTTGTAATTGTAATGTAAATATCCAGCATGTTATGCTAAATATACTGTATACTTTCAGGCCCAGTCCCAGCTTGGTCTTGTCTGCCATCAGAGAGAGCTATAAAACTCACACCAGTCACTGTATACCCAGTTTACTGAGGTCATTAGATCATGTGATCAACCTGACCTGCACACAGCTGGACACAGCGGACTGTGCTGCTCTGCTCTTCACCCTCCAACACAGTGATGGAGTCAAACTCAAACTGCTGTGGACCTCCATACCAACAGGGGGAATAGAGTCCATCCTGTTCACACTGGAGAAAGTCTCTCATCTCAGGTCAGATGCTAGTACTCATTTAGCAACGCTGTACCACTACTGTATGAATGTACAATGTTGAAAGGATCATTACTTAACCAATACACAGGATATGATATGACTAACCCTGGTGCTATTTAGGTAGAAACCAACTGTACCTGTACCTGTATGTCACTGGAGTTATCAGGTGGGCACCTCCCATCACAGATGTTTATCACCTCCAGAGGGATCAACAGTAGGTTCTGGCATCCCAGAACCGCCTGCCTCCACATTGGCTGTTAATATTAAACAGAACTACAGTCACTTAATCTATCCAGTCCTTTTACCTAGTTCACAACATTACCCAACAATTCCTAAACTTGCTATGGGTCTCAAATATGTAGAAGAATGGAATGGCTGACCCTGTAGGCTTGAAACATAAATATACATTGAATGCATCATGTATGGTGTCTTTTTGTCTTGTTTAGTTGTGTACCTGCATACTTTTTTGATTGTTGTTGACTGAAATGGTAACATTTATCATATTTCTGCATCATTTTTCATACCAGTTTAGACAGGAATCTGCTGCTGAGGTTCCTCCACTGCTGCACTGCCTCTAAGGCCCAACAGGGGGCAGCAGCAGCAGCAGATCTGCTCAGGACTCTGCAGCACAGACTGGATCTGTCCTGCTCCTCCTCTGTGGAGCTGTCGGAGCAGGAGCGAGGGGAGGCTCTGTGTCTGACCGCTGGAGACTGCAGGGCCATCTCCACTGTGCTGAGACACAGCAGCCAGGACACACAGCTCGACCTACGAGACTGTGAGGTGGAGGACAGTGGACTGGACCTGCTGTTTCCTGTCCTGGACAGAGTCCGCCTGAGGTGAGAGAGGAAAAACAACACATAACTTGGATAACAATCATATTCAAGGTTGATGCCTGTTTCAGCACCGTAACGTTCTGCTCTTTGCTCTGTTTCTCCCCTTCAGCAGCAGCAAAGCCCTCCTCCTCCAGCTGGTGTCCCTGGTCCCTGTGGGCAGCGAAAGGGACACAGTGAGGCGAGCAGAGTCCCTCTGTCGAGCCCTGGCTGGAGAGCTGGACCTCAGTGAGACCAGACTGGATCAGAGGGCCTGTGGAGCTTTGGCCCTGATACTGGAGCTTTCTGAAGGGCTGACAGAACTGGACCTCAGTCACTGTCAACTCACTGACCGGTTGCTACAGATGCTGATCCCACACCTGCACAAAGCACAAGTCCTGGAGTGAGTCCGCTAGAATGGAGATGCATTTGTATGTGCATGTGTGTAGAGATCTGATTATAATCTAATAATATCTTGCTTTGTCCTTTGTCTTTTATTGGTGTTACAGTCTGAGTCACAATAAGATCACTGATGCTCTGACTGACAATTTACTCCAGCTGGTCTCCATCAACACCTCCATCCACACTGTGCGGTGAGCGTAAATGCACTCGTGTCTGAATTTGTGCATTATTAATATATGAAATCTTTTGTATTGCCAGACTTGCAGAGAAATCATTTGTGATTTTAGATGAGTAAACACTGTTACACATTATTCTGGCTGATGAAGTAACATTTGCTCTCTCTGCTCTGGCATCTTCTTAGAGTCTTCAGCAACAGCATCATGGACAGAACCCCCTTTCTGAAAGACAAACGCTTTGAAACGTGGTGAACCAATCATCAGCAGTCTGTGGTCCAAGCAAAGGAAGTGGAGAAACGTGCCAAAATGCTCTAATATCTCATAATTATGGAGCAATTGTAAAACTTCAAATTTCAGTCTAAACCTGTGACAGCTACATGGCTACGTAACGCAATACACACAACTATTTGTGGCTGCCAAGGCTGTGTGATTATTTTGTATTTTTTTTCTCACTGAAATGTTGCAGTGTACTCTGAAAAACATTTATCTTACATAAGTATATCATGGATTTTTATTTTTTAATTCTTAGAGTATATATTTTAATCCTAGTCACACACCTGTAGAGTGTTTATATGAATAAAGATTAAGCAAATATATTTTATGTAAATGTAGCCAGTTGGTACATTTGATGTCATTTTTGCACTGAGGGTTAAAAGAGTTCATTTCTGGCTTAATTATTAATAACATGTATTTACAGTTTGTTGTTTTCTTTAAATTAGAATGTTTTAATTACAGAGAGAAATGTACACAAGATAGTTTGCTGACAGAGGGTCTGTTTTGAATTTATTATTTGGACACTAGGTGGCAGTGTCACAAGTCACTTTTGTTATTCTGCCATGGTTCTTTATTGTTTTGGCCTGGAGATCTGCATGGTGGACGATTCTGGGATGCATTGTGTAAAAGAAATCTGTAAATATTTTAACATCTTGTTAAAACATGCATGTATAAAGGTAAATAACTATGTTTGTTACCGTATTTTAACTGGATGGTACGTTTTAGACGAGACTGATGTCAGATGTCTTGGATAATGCTGGAGCAGCTGACCAGTGTGTTCCCATGTGCATGGCAAGGTACAGTCAGTGTGCATAAAGCCTCATGCTGTTGTACTTGGTCATTGGTGAAATGGAACAGCTGCTTATTGCACTCTAATTTTATTTTACTTACTTACTTATTTTACTCTATTTTACTACACTTTACATCAGTTTTTGGGATGTAAGTGTTCTCTAAATCAAATGGTGTGTTCCAGAGTAATTAACCTACTGTGGGTTTATATGCATATTTACTTTGTGGAATTTTGTTTTATTTGAGTAGCATAAGCAAACTGCCATGTTTTTAGTAGTAACGTTTAGTATTTTTGTACCTGTGATTTTGAAACAGTAACCCTGGAAGCTATACTGTTGTAGTTAACATTTTTGATGAAACACTGCACCTCTACAGCAACATTTAAAAAATAAAAGAAGCCCAAAGAAGTAATTGTGTTCTGTGTGGTACTCAATTCCACGGTCTACACAAAAGTGTTATATCCATGTGTAATTTACCTTTGTGCATTCACAGGTGACGTCTAGTATTGTACAGTATGAAAAATAAGTAAATGTCAGAAGCTCACAACACTAAAACACTATTTATACATCTACAGACTTTTTAAGCTACAGATGCATCATAGTCAAGCTACCTCGTTTCAATCTTTTCAGGAAGTAATCTATGCTGTATTCAGTATCGCGTAATGTAGTGCGCTGATAACTTTAATCGACTCGCCTGCATGTGTAAACTATCTAATTCAGTTGTTATGACACATGACAGTATTGTAATAAACCAGCCCGGAAAGGGCTCTGTCGGAGACCAAGCAGACACAGGACAACTCAGGAGTATGGAAAAATAGATACGTCTTTATTTTATTTAGGAGGTCTAAAATTCATAGGAGGGAATAACAGGTGAGCCACAAAGGTCCCCAACTACACCTAACATGGGTGTTCCTATATACTGCCTTCAGGTAAATCACTGCAAACTGAATCAACACAGCACTCAGATTTCCACACACGTGAAAGACCGCACACAATGCATGCGAATACACCGCAACCCTGAACTCCACACTAAGGGGCTAACCACAGCGCCCCGGTTACGCACTCCAAATAGGGGCAGTGAAATGAATCCCCGATCCCAGGGTAGTTTGGCGACCCCCACTAACCCTCCCAGTTTTCCTCTCCAATTATTGCAATCTAACAAAAGACAAGCACGAGTAGGAAAAGGGATACACAAATTACACAAACTAAACACAAATGAAATAAGGGTTAAAACTTAACTCGCCCGGCTGGCGAGACCCTCCCCCGGGGTCTAAGCTTGTAGCACCGTCCGACTCCCCGGGGAATCAATGGCTTTGGTCGGGCAGTGCTGGCAGCGCACGGTGGCAGGCCGAACGCCGGAACACAGAGCTGGAGAACAGAGGCGAGCGCACACCCTCCTAAAGTCCCCGGCCCTCTCTAACTAAAGGAGGCAACCAGCCTCCCCTCCTGACTCTGGAACAGCTCCCCTACCTGACTGTCTTCGCCGCCGGCAGCACTACCAGCTGCGAACGGCACCCTCCCCTCCAGGATGTGCGAGCTTGCAGGATCAAACACGGCCCTCCAGCAACAACGAAAGCTCCTGGCTCTGTCTTTTTAACCCCAGAGTCTCATGCCGAGCTTGCCAGCCAAGCGGCTGTAAACAATCAGTTCATGATTGCGCAACACCCCACCCCCCCCACGAACGTTTCCTCCCACCACAGGTTTACCACACTCTCCCCCCCCATGAAGACAGAACTCGTCCCCGAGTTAAGAGTGGGACATGTCGTAGTCTCTAGACCATGGAGGTGGCTTCCTTGTGCGGCCAGGATACGGCCCCTGACGTACTGGGACCTCAGAAGCACCCCCCTCTATAGTCACTGAGTGCTGCCCCGGTGTCCGGCCCTCTGAGTGTCCCCCACGGGCACCCCCTACGCCAGAGTTCTGGGTAGACAAGGGTTGAGGTTGCTCCACACCCCTGCACTGATCAGAATGTCTCTCTCCTGGTCCAGACCCCGGAGATGACGCCTCTACACGCCCCCCAGACACAGTGCAGGGAGCAGCTACTGCTACTGGCTGGTCCCCTCTTGGAGGCTCCGGCGTCCAAGTAGGCCCCAGTCTCTCTCCAACAGCAAAGCTTCCCGATGGCCCCGCCTGCCGATGATGGACCCAACTGGCACTCAGGGGTACCTCAGTGGAGCCTCTGGATGGAAAACTGCTGCCGGGCCTGGCTGAGGCAGCCGGGGTCTCTGAAAGTGAGCCAGGAACAAAAGGTTTGAGTCTATTGAAATGAATTACAAAGTCAGGCCGTCCTTCTTCCAATGCCAGACGATATAACACATCTGTGACCCTCTCCAGGACTTTATAAGGTCCTTTGTATCGCCTTTGCAATTTAGGGCACAGCCCTCGTTTTCTTGCCTTATTTTGTACCCATACCAACTCCCCTGCTGAATAGTATTGAAAATTGGCACGGAAATCATATGCAGCCTTTTGCTGCTTCGAGGCCTTGGCCTGGTGCCGTTTTACTGCCTCCACCACAGTAGAGAGGGTATCTGCAGTTCTAGTCACATAGTCACTAACAGAAGTAAACTTGTCTTTGAGGGCCACCCCTAACATCACATCAACAGGCAAAACTATCTCTTGCCCAAACAGGACTTTATAGGGTGTGAAGCCTGTACTAGCGTGAACACTACTCCTGTAAGCCATCATGACATAGGGCAGCAAAGCATCCCAATTCAATTGGTTATCATCCACGAACAGGGACAACATGGATAACAAGGTGCGATTAAATCTCTCGATCAAACCGTCGGATTGCGCGTGATAAGGGGATGTGCGGGTTTTGTTTATATCCAATAGCCCACACAGCTCCTTAAACAGGTTAGACTCAAAGTTTCTTCCCTGATCGGAATGAATACTGCGGGGGGCACCGAACCGACACACCCACTCCTCTGCTAGAATACGGGCAATGGTGTGGGCCTCTTGGTTGGGCATGGGAAAAGCTTCTGTCCACTTTGAGAAATAGTCACCGATAACAAGAACATACTTATTCTTTCTTTGGGTTTCTGGTAGGGGACCCAGAACATCGAGTGCAATACGTTCGTAAGGTCGGGAGGAGACTGACAGGGTCAGGGGAGCACGAGGAGGCCGCCCTTGATCTTTACGGGACGCGCAGTCCACACACTCTCTGCACCACTGCTTCACATCCCCAAACCAACCTGGCCAGTAAAAGCGGTCTTTTACTTTTGCCTGCAATTTCTGGATTCCCAAATGACCTCCAGTGATTGTGTTATGTAATGTGGCCAGAACAGCAGAGACCATTGACTTAGGCAACACAACCTGTACTCTAGAAGCTGCATCGGAATGGGCAGGCGGGACACGAACTAGACGATGGTCCTGTATCTGAAGTTGGTCCCATACAGGGGCATATTTACTCAGCCCCGGCCTACCCTGAAGGTCTACCTGCCCCACCCCAGCACCCCCTTTAAGTCGAAGGAGTTGACTAATCTCTTCGTCATCTTGTTGAGCTTGAACCAGTTCATCTCCAAGATCTGACTCAGGGGACCCCTGCTCCCGGGCTTTTACTGCGCAAACTGATGGAACAGATACCTGCTGTATGGTCGGGAAGTCAGCAGCTAAGGGCCGGGCACAAGCCCCCTCAGCGAAGGCTGGCAACCGAGACAAAGCATCCGCATTAACATGCTGTTTTCCAGGGCGGTGGACTATTTTATAATTAAAACTAGCCAATTGCTCCACCCACCGAGCTAACTGCCCCTCTAGGCCCTGGAAATTATGCAACCACCGTAAGGAGCCATGGTCAGTGCACAGAACAAACTCCTTCCCCAACAGATAGTGTTTAAAGAACTTTGTGAAGGTTACCATAGCCAATAGCTCCTTTTTAGTAGTGGCATACCTGCGCTCCTCCTTAGCCAATGTCCTACTGGCGTAAGCTATTACGCGCTCTGCACCCCCATCCTCCTGGGACAATACCTCTCAGGGAGATCCTACCTCTCAGGGAGATCCTTCAGAGTGTCTTGGAGAGGGGAAGTGTCTAAATCCCACTACTTGTCCACAGGGGTACCTCAAGGGTCAGTGCTTGGACCCCTTCTCTTTTCATTATACACCACCTCATTGGGTGCAGTGATCCGCTCACATGGCTTCTCTTATCATTCATATGCTGACGATACCCAGCTCCTCCTGTCGTTCCCGCCAGACGACCCCACAGTCTCGGCGCGGACATCGGCATGCCTCGCCGACATCTCGGCTTGGATGAAGGAACGCCACCTTCAGCTTAACTTGTCAAAGACTGAGCTCCTTGTCATCCCAGCCAGTCCCTCTATACAACAACAAATCAGCATCCAGCTCGAATCAACTGAGCTCATACCCACAAAGTCTGCCAGAAACTTGGGTGTCATGATTGATGACCAGCTAACCTTCAAGGAGCATGTGACTTCTGTTACTCGGTCATGCCGATTTGCTCTATACAATATCAGGAAGATCAGACCCTACCTGTCTGAGCATGCAGCACAACTCCTGGTACAGGCTCTTGTAATATCACGCCTTGACTACTGCAACTCCTTACTGGCAGGGCTCCCGGCCTGTACTTTCAAACCTCTGCAGATGATCCAGAACGCGGCGGCGCGTCTGGTCTTCAACCAGCCCAAAAGAGCACATGTCACTCCGCTATTCATATCCCTCCACTGGCTCCCTGTTGCTGCCCGCATCAAGTTCAAGTCCTTGATGCTCGCCTACAAAACAATAACCAAAACGGCTCCGACCTACCTGAACTCCCTCATTCAGGTCTACGCTCCCTCCCGCTCACTACGCTCTGCCAAGGAGCGGCGCCTGGTGCTGCCACCTCAGCAAGGCCTTAAGTCTCTAGCCAGACTCTTCTCTTCTGTGGTTCCCCGGTGGTGGAACGAGTTGCCAAACTCCATTCGATCCGCAGAATCCCTCTCTATCCTTAAGAAAAGGCTAAAGACCCAGCTCTTTAGCGAATACCTCCTTTCATAAAAAAAAAAAAAAAAAAAAAAAAAAAAAATTTTGATGCACTCTACGCATTACCTCATAGCACTACCTTGTAGCACTCCCTCGTAGCACCTATGTCCTGTTGGACCAGAACTTAGCTTGTTGCACTGTCTCGTAGCACCTTTGTCCTGTTGGACCAGAACTTAGTTCTATAGCACTTACTCTCGTTGTTCTCTCCTATCTAGAAACTTGCTTGTGTTGTATGCAAATCTCATGTGTAAGTCGCTTTGGATAAAAGCATCTGCCAAATGTGAAATTGTAATTGTAATACCGCACCAATCCCAGCATCACTAGCATCAGTATCTAAAACAAACCTCTTTTGTGGATCGGGATAGGCCAACACTGGAGCTGTAATCAAACTGGACTTTAACTGCATAAAAGCCTGCTGGCAGTCATCCCCCCACCTGAATCTCTTTCCCTTCTCAGTCAGCCGGTGCAAGGGACGCGCTATGTCCGCAAAGCCTTTTACAAACCGCCTATAATAAGAGGCTAACCCAACAAAGCTTTTAACCTCGGTCTGATTCTTTGGTACTGGCCATTCACGCACACTCTCAACCTTGGCAGGGTCCGCCCTGATTCCCTCTGCTGAGATAATATGACCCAGATACTTGACTTGAGTAGAGAAAAGGTTGCATTTAGACGGCTTGACTTTCAAATTAGCTGCACGCAGCTTAGACAGAACCTCATCCAAGCGACTGAGATGCTCTGGAAATGTACGGCCAAAGACAATAATGTCATCCAAATATACCAGACATGTAGTCCATTGTAGATCTGCTAACACTAAGTCCATGAGCCTTTGAAATGTACTAGGCGCATTGCATAAGCCAAAGCTCAGAACATTAAACTCAAATAGCCCCTGCCTGGTGGCAAATGCCGTTTTAGGCCTGTCTTTGGGATCAACCTCAACCTGCCAATAACCACTGGCAAGGTCGAGGGTAGAAAACAGGGTAGCATTGGCTAAGCTATCCAAAGCATCATCAATTCTTGGAAGTGGGTATGCATCTTTTGCCGTGACATCGTTAAGTTTCCTATAATCTACACAAAATCTGAGTGCACCTCCCTTCCTTCGAACTGGCACAATTGGTGCGGCCCATGGACTACATGAGGGGCGTATGATCCCATTTTCTTGCATCTGTTTTATATGATCCGAAACCTCCTGTTGAATGTGAAGAGGAACTCTACGCGGGCCCATCTTGATAGGCTTTGCATCACCAGTATCAATTTGATGCATTGTAAGGTGGGTTCTCCCTAGGTCAGTGTCATTAGTGCTAAAAACCGAAACATGCCTATGTAGAAGGTCACGAACAGACTGAAGCTGAGCAGAGGAAAGACCTTTCTCCTCCAAACCAAACTCCTTTAACAATAAGTCACCCGACCAAGGGTGTGGCTTAGAGACCTCCTCTCCACTGTCAGCTGCGTCGTCCATAACAGTTATATCGGTAAACAATGTGCCAATTTTCATGCCTTGTCTTAAGGTTAGGGGATCTTCGGTAACATTAATGACTCTGACGGGCACTATACCCTGATTCACGGTACAAATGACTCTGGCTACGAACACATCACAGTGTTTGGACAAAGAGGCCAAGGGCTCCACCATACCAGTTGTACACCCCCCAAGGAACCCCTCAACAGCCCCTGAAATTATGAATTCGCTTCGGGGTGGCACAATGGCATCTGTGCGAACAGTAACGACCTGGGGTGTGATTACATCAGAGGCAGAGATCAGTGGAAACTTTTTACCCAGGAGGTGGCAGCACTGGTTGCCCATATCAACAACAGCCCCAAATTTGGACAGGAAATCAAATCCCAGCAAAATATCAGAAGTTGGAACGTCAGCCACCAGAAACTCTGTGACCAGGGCCAAAGAATCAAACTGGCAAACAGTCTGCCACCGCCCCACTACACACATAGGACTCCCATTGGCCGCAGAAGCATCACCAACATACTCCATCAACTCCCCACCCCCATTAGTCAATTCCAGCCATATTGATTTAGGGATAATGGAGGCATTTGCCCCCGTATCCACTAACACATGAGAATCTGACCCACCTACTTTAGCACGGAGATACATTCCGGACCCATTCGGATTACGCCAGGCCAATTCAACAGGGTGAGAAAGGGGGGCGGGCATTTGGCCTGCTGTGCCCGCCCCCTCTAGTTTCCCGTCAAATAAGGGCAGTCTCGCCGTAAGTGCCGATTGCAACCGCACTCCCAACACACCTCCCCCCGATTGGAAGCCCAGCTGCTCTGTGTACGGGGGGCTACAGCGCCAGTACGCACAGAAGTGGCCGTAGCCCTATCAGCGGAGGTTTTAATGGACTGCACAGTACTCTGTAATGCTTTAACTTCTTGGCGCAGCCCCTCCACTACTCCCAAAAGCAGCTCCATTTGTTTATCATTTGGGGATTTTTCCACAACACCGCGTACTTTTGTGTCAGGGTCAAGGCGAGTTTGTTCCAGGCTCCTTATAAGCTCAAGTTCCGAGGCGAGATTAATTGCGTCTTCCAACGTGGAGGGCTTGGCGCTACGGAGGTTAACGCGCAACTCTCCACTACCAACATGCTCGATAAAATGATCTCTAGCAAAGAGATCACGAGTATCGGCGTCGGCATTTGGATAGGCCTTAATTATCAACCTGCGTAAAGCATTACCAAATTCTCGTGCGGTCTCATTGTGCAATCGCCGCCGCGCTAGAAAACTTGCCCGATTCCAGTCTCCACTATCACAGGGTTCCAAACATCTCCCCAACGCCCCTTTCAACTGTGCGTAATCCCCGCGGGACTCGGGAGAGAGCCCATTATAAATATCTCGCGCCCGGCCGGACAACAACAGGGACATAAACTTAAGCCTCAACTCCTCATTCCAATGATTCACCTCAGCAGCCATTTCAAATTGTCCTACCCAATCCGACCACTCTCGTCCAGTGCCAGTAAAGGTCTCTGGCATAAACACAGGGCGCGCAGTGTTCATAGTGGGGGGAAGGTGGTAATTTAACACGGGTGTATGGTTAAACTGAGCTGCACTGCTCCCTGGGGGTTGTGTGTTCTCGGCCTCCGACATATTAAACTAATTAGATCCCACCGCTGCCACCAGTGTAATAAACCAGCCCGGAAAGGGCTCTGTCGGAGACCAAGCAGACACAGGACAACTCAGGAGTATGGAAAAATAGATACGTCTTTATTTTATTTAGGAGGTCTAAAATTCATAGGAGGGAATAACAGGTGAGCCACAAAGGTCCCCAACTACACCTAACATGGGTGTTCCTATATACTGCCTTCAGGTAAATCACTGCAAACTGAATCAACACAGCACTCAGATTTCCACACACGTGAAAGACCGCACACAATGCATGCGAATACACCGCAACCCTGAACTCCACACTAAGGGGCTAACCACAGCGCCCCGGTTACGCACTCCAAATAGGGGCAGTGAAATGAATCCCCAATCCCAGGGTAGTTTGGCGACCCCCACTAACCCTCCCAGTTTTCCTCTCCAATTATTGCAATCTAACAAAAGACAAGCACGAGTAGGAAAAGGGATACACAAATTACACAAACTAAACACAAATGAAATAAGGGTTAAAACTTAACTCGCCCGGCTGGCGAGACCCTCCCCCGGGGTCTAAGCTTGTAGCACCGTCCGACTCCCCGGGGAATCAATGGCTTTGGTCGGGCAGTGCTGGCAGCGCACGGCGGCAGGCCGAACGCCGGAACACAGAGCTGGAGAACGGAGGCGAGCGCACACCCTCCTAAAGTCCCCGGCCCTCTCTAACTAAAGGAGGCAACCAGCCTCCCCTCCTGACTCTGGAACAGCTCCCCTACCTGACTGTCTTCGCCGCCGGCAGCACTACCAGCTGCGAACGGCACCCTCCCCTCCAGGATGTGCGAGCTTGCAGGATCAAACACGGCCCTCCAGCAACAACGAATGCTCCTGGCTCTGTCTTTTTAACCCCAGAGTCTCATGCCGAGCTTGCCAGCCAAGCGACTGTAAACAATCAGTTCATGATTGTGCAACACCCCACCCCCCCCGCGAACGTTTCCTCCCACCACAGGTTTACCACAGTATGTTTGAAAATACATGAAAAATATCACGCTCATAGCAGGGAAGTCACTTGTGAACGTATCTTTTACGCTCAAGGGTCTCATTACCTAACATCAACTAAACTAGCTATGTCAATTTCACACACACACTGTTTAACAACCAATTCAACAATAACGACCAAATCATTGTCAGAACCAAATCATTCTCAGAACTACTTATCACAACTTACTAATGCTGAACGAAAGAATGTCGCACGGCATTCTGGGAAACATGGCAATAGCGCCTCGGAACGCCACAATATAGCTAGGCTATATGTATAACTTTTGATAGTGACAGTGAAATAAATACATTACAAGGTAGCTATACCTAGAACTGTGAATGACAGCATGTACTGTAACCTGCCTCGTTACACTTTTGTCTGTTTTTTAAGGAATTAAATAAACAAGCGAACAGCGCTCTGTGCAGCAGCGGCGCGAACGGGCACTGCACTAGTCAGTGGAAATGACGTGAAATTACAGTGAACCTCATAAACTAGCTGACTCAGACTAATTTCAAAAATTAGGATTGTTTAATACATTTTACTGTTATGGAATTTTATTAATGGACGTCATGCGAACCACCACACCATATTTGGACATTATGAAATTATGATGAATATTATATTATTATATAATATTATTATATTATTATATTATAATATTGATGAATATATATATTTTTTAAGCTGTTTTAGTATGCATTTTAAATATAATATAGAAATGTTTGATATCTACTACTGTAACCTCTCCCAAAAAATAGTTCTGTATTTTTATGTGTATTTATGTGTGTGCAATACAAAACATTTGAAATATCAAAATGTTAAAATTGAGCTTGCATTGTGATTGTTGAAAAAACAAAACAAACACACTGAAATTATTCTTGGTATCAGAGGAATTAAGAGTTTACCTAAATCCAGTTTATGAGTTACATTTATGTTTGCTATGAGCTAAGTCATACTGTTTGAATCGTCAGATTTCAACCTATAATAACAATTTAATTGTAAAGAAAAGTGGAGCAGTTTACACTTTGCATTGAGATATGTTTGCCTTTGTATCAGTGAAATACGAAATAATAGAATGTAGCATATATGTAATGTATGAAAAATCAAGACTATTGTGTAGTGCATGGGGGAATATTGTGAGTAAGATCATATGAAACTATAATGTCATCTGTTTGACTTGTGAATCGCTGACTTGTTTGTTTACATTTGTTAATGTGCATGAGTCCTGTCCCAAATGTTTCTAATGTCCTCCAGTATCATGGAACTGTCGTAAAAACAATAACACAATGATGGTTAACATCCAGCATAAATATCAAAACCTCATATCTAAGAGGAGGAACAAGAAACTCCTGGTTGCTGAAGCACTCTGTAACAGTCAGAAATAAGCCTGCTATGGTTTTGGAGCGTTGTTTAGTTGCAGTAACACATTACGTCACTGGGTGGCGCTCCTTGTCTTTACTGAGACTGAGTTCCAGCAACAGGTGTTCAGTTCTGCTCCCAGTCTGTCTTCAGACAAGTAGCTTTAAGTCTCTTCAGTAACGACTGTGTTACACTATATTAATCTACACATGTATGTTTAGTGAATATAGTGCCGTAGAGACCAGGCATTGTATTGTTGACATTATAGTTGAATAAAGCGGTACATGTGAAAATCCCAATCCTGATGTCGTCTGGCTCTCTCAAGCTATCCAGGAGCATTTACTAAAGCTAATATAAGCTAAGACACGACCAAGTATGCTGCAACCCCTTACATTTTGTATTTAAAAAAGGGAAGAAAACAAGTTCATTTTTCATGTTTGTACTTGTATTGTATGACTATGCAGGGGTTCTGTTGTAATCTATTCTTGTCATTTCCAATGTGTGATTTACCTCTACCTTCAGTCAGGTTCGGAGCCGACCTGATGGCTTGGCTAACAAGTCTGGAACCTGCTGTGAAGGGCTTTGGATTGAGAAACGTTGCAGTCAGACAAGAGAGGAAGGTAAGAGGAGAGAAGGAGAGAAGGAGAGTGAAGGAGTGAGGTGAGAGAAGCAGTGTGAGAAACGTGGGGACGTCTTCCTTGAGGATCAGAGCTTCTACTAGCCAGCGGTCTCCTCACCACTACAGGACAATGCCAGAGTCTTCTTCATCCTTCCTGTTCCCTCTTTTCATTTGGTTTGTCTCTTCTTTTTAAGGGGAAACTATGATAAATATAATTTCTTTTGACAAAACGTATGATGTCAGTGCAATGCACCACTCCTTATATGGTGTGTATAACCTGTTGCCAGCATGGCAATAGATGGCTAAACATGTTTAAGAAATAAATAAATCAACTAAAAGGTGTGATAACAAGTGAGTGTTAATTATGTTGTTTGCTCTGAGGTATTGTCAGGTACACTTTATAGGTTACTAGCTTGCATCATTGATGACAATAAAAGTGCTGTATGACCATTATTGCCCAGATGAGGGGGGAGCTGCTATACTTTTAGACTTGAAATAACCTACAGTTTAAATAATGTTTTTGTGATTACCTTTGCTCTATCCTAATACACTCTGTGAAAATAACGATGTGACAGATGTTCACTCCAACAGGAATTCACGGTTGTTTTCACTGATATGAAACTTTTGACTTTTATTATTTATTTATTATTACTTTTGTATTTTTGAGCAAACTGTCATCCAGTAGGCTCTCTCCTAGACTGTAGTGGTAATATGACTGATCGCTAACTGATTTGTAATCTCAATAACCATTTGTATTCACTACAAAGGCAGCCTGGACCCTCCCAACCCCCAACCTTTCCCCTTTACCCATCTCAGTCTTCTCAGCCCAGGCTATCTGACCACCGTGCCCCCCTCCCCTCCCCTGTGGATTCAACCACCTCCACCCTGGTCATCGGTAGCTCCATGGTAGGTGATGTCCCCCTTCACCCCTCATCCGGCCCCTCTAAAGTCCTCTGCTTCCCTGGATATTCAGCGCAGACTCCCCACTATCCTGGCCAACTACTCCAACATCGACACCATAATCATCCACATGGGAACAAATGACATCAGAGCTGGAAAATCAGAGGTTTTAAAGCAAACTTTCAGTCACTCTTCACTTCCCTGCTGGACACTGGTAACAAGATCATCATCTCAGGCCCCATCCCCACCCATCGCAGAGGAATCGAGAGGTGGTCCAGACTGTTTGCCCTCCACACCTGGCTGAAAGACTACTGTGCCGCCACTGGGATCCCCTACATCAACAACTTCGACCTGTTCTGGGCGAGGCCCATCCTTCTGAAGCGCGATGGCCTCTACCCAAACAGGAGGGGATCCCAGATGCTCTCTGAGAACATGGACTCTGGCCTGAGGGAATGACATGGCGGCACGGTACGAAATGTTCAGTCACCCCCACCATCCCCTACTCCTGCACCCCACTTATACATGCCAATAGGGACATCAATAGTTATTTTAGCAATTTTGAACCTGTGTCACTGTTATTTTCATTTGAAACTATATCCCACATGAAATCAACCACGTGCAGCCTTGATATTATCCCCACCAAATTTCTTCAATAATAATAATAATAATAATAAACTTTATTTATATAGCACCTTTCCAAAACAAGGTTTACAAAGTGCTTTACAGGATAAAACAGCAAACAGGAATCATTAAAATGTTAATCATAAAACCAGAAGGACAATAGCATCGTAAATAAAACCATACATAGAATAAGCAATAGCACATAAAACAGTGATAAAAAGAGGTTATTGACACAGTTGGGCCCAGTATTTTATCAATTATTCATAGCTCATTGGAGAAAGGCATTTTTCCTTCTGTTTTTAAACATGCTGTGGTCCAACCTCTTTTAAAGAAACCTAACCTTGATCCCTCTGTTCTCTAAACTTCCATTTTTATCAAAGGTTTTAGAGAAAGTGGCATCAACCCAGCTTTTAACTTTTATGTGTCATAATAACATCTTTGAGCAATTTCAGTCTGGTTTTAGAACTTTACATAGTACAGAAACTGCCCTCCTCAAGGTAACCAATGACCTCCTTTTAGCAGCTGACGGGGGGAAAGTGCAATTTTAATTCTTTTAGACCTATGTGCAGCCTTTGGCACAGATCACGCCATTTTAATTGACCGTCTTAACACCTGGGTTGGCATCAAGGACACTGCACTTGGTTGGTTTTATTCCTACCTTTAAGAAAGAACCTTCGCGGTCACCATAGGTAACTACTCATCTTCTACAACTCACATTACCTGTGGTGTACCGCAAGGTTCTATTTTAGGTCCAATTTTATTCTCAATCTATATGCTGCCACTTTTTCACCAAATTATCCAAAGACACAATGTCTCTTTTCATTGCTACGCAGACAACACACAGATTTACATTCCTCTGTGACCCAAACAGCCTAGCTGCTGTTGTAGATTGCCTCAGTGATATCAACTGTTGGATGGCACAGAATTTTCTTCAGCTCAATAACTCAAAATCAGAAATCATATTGTTCAGTCCCCCAGATTCTATCAGTCATATTGAGAGTGGCCTTGGTCCTCTGTCTGCAAATGTGAAGCCTGCTGCCAGAAACTTGGGAGTACTATTTGACTCTGACCTAAACTTCGAACCACAGATACCACAGAAAAGTTGTCCAGTCCTGCTTCCTTCAACTGAGAACCATCTCCAGAATCAAACCAATACTTTCACACAGCGACCTGGAAAAAGTAATCCATGCCCTAATCTTCTCACGACTCGACTACTGTAACTCCCTCCTTTCTGGCATCACATCACCCCAATCCTGGCTTCTCTCCATTGGCTCCCTGTTCGGTTTAGAATTGATTTTAAGATTTTCACTTTTACAGCACATCACAGACATGTTGACCCCATATGAGCCGGTGCGCAGCCTCAGATCCTCAGGCAGGCCCTTCTGGCTGTTCCAAGGTCTAGACTTAAAACTAAAGGTGACCGTGCTTTTTCCATCAGGGTTTTCCCCTCGGCTGAACGACCTGCCTGAGGAGAGAAGGCTGAAGAATCAGTGACTTCTTTTAAATCACTTCTTAAAACCCATTTTTATAGATTATATATATTGCTTTTATGTGATGTCGTCTTTTTATCATCTTTTTTATCTTTTATCGGCTTTTTATTTTCTCTTTATCGGCTTTTATCATCTTTTTATTGTCTTTTTACATCTTTTATCTTTTATCTTAACTCTATTTTAATTGTATCTTACATTTACTCTATTTTACTGTTTATTTTGGTTTTCATCCTATGATTATAACACTTTTTACTTGAATGTTTGCTCTCTTCCACCGCTGTCCTCCTATGAATTTAACTCTGTTTTTAAAGGTGCTATATAAATAAAGTTATTATTATTATTATTATTATTATTACTATTACAAAACCAAACCCCTTAATTTTATCCCTGAAATGTCCTTAATTTCTCATTACATAAACATTAATTATCCATGAAATATAACATAGCTTAGGTTAGTATGATGGGTTTATAAGGGATTTATTCATGGGTTGATTCACAGAGACACTAGAAATTAAGGGATTTTTCTTGCCTTTTGTGCAGGTTTACAGGGTTATTAAGTGGAAATTAATAGAAAAGTTCCTGTCTCCCTGAATTTTACACTTATAAATTAACAATTATAAAAGTAAGGAGTCAAGATTAAGGGGTGTTTAAGGAGGATTCGATTAGATATCTCCTCCATTAATAACTCCCTTAATTCATTTCAAGGGGATTTTGCATGAATTAAGGGGTGATTAATGGAAATGTAAGGTTATTTTAAGGGATTACTGGTTCGTAGAGATCGGACAGATCATAAAGTTTCTCTCAAAGCAGCTAATCAGTTCTGCCTTGATGACAAGGACTGGTCATACTGTCTTAAATTTCAGTCTGATATGAGACTTTCATTTTTCAGTTACTCTGTTTTCTGATCTAACGGTGACATCTTGTGGATATCAGTGGAATATCCTGCATCCGGGAACCCAAATTTATCATCACCTAAATCGCCCAGATTTGTAGATTAATGGGTCTCATATCTCAGTATGACTACACGCGGTTGTGAATGTGCCACTGAGGTAAGGAAGTAGATCTTGGCGTGTATTATAAATATAACTTGTGATGTAAAACATCCCGTCTTCTTCATTATGTCGGTCAGTGGCTCTGTAGACATCATTTACGAAGAGTTGATGTGTACGAAGTTAGGTTTGCAGTTTACAAATCGCCTCTGTAGCCTACGGTGTTCAACCCGAATGCGTTACTCCGGTCAGAATAACCAGGAAATAAGCTTAAACGTAAATGTAAACGTGTGAAATAGTTTTACACCAATTAATTTGTATTTAATCGTCTAAATGGCTTCTGCACAGTGTAATATGCAGCCTTTATATTTACAAATGCCACATATTATGGTATTTTTCATTAGATTATATTTATGACAAAATGGTAATCTGTGTATCAAAAGTTACACCCAATTTCTACAGCCTGGGCTGTAACTTTGGTGCGTGCATGTCTACACCACATAGCCTACATTGTGTATTTAGCCTAAAATGATCACAAACAGCTGATTATTGTTTTTTTAGTCTGAAGGACAAGAAGGCCTAGGCTAATTCCACAATTGTCTAAAATGTGTGGAGATCACCCCTCTTCTTCTTTCAGACATATTTTCCTGGGAAGAACGTACTTCACAAGGCAACAAGTGTCGGTTTGGCATTCTTGGACGATAATCACTTTTGTAATCGTAATTTGACCGTTAGATATTACGTCAAACGCGTCATGGAAGACACAGGAATGCCTCAAATCTGAATAGTACGATCTCATTCCATGTAAAACCTGTGTAATTTTACGCTGAATCGGCCATAGTTATGAAGCAATTGTGAATTTTAACATTGGCATGATGGAGAGTCTCCTTATATGTTTTTTTTGTCTTCCTCTTCTTTCTGGTTGTGTCCTCCCACTCCTTCCGTTGTCCATGTCTATGCCATGTGTTCAAAGCACCAGAGTAAAGTTAGTTTGGTCTTGTGAATTGTCTGATTTGGTAAATATTTGTTACTATACTGCACTGCCAACCTTGTTCAACTTAGTTTGCCAAGAAGCCTGGACATCATGCAACATAGGCCTACTACCAAGAATGGATTATTTTGAAAAATAAAAATAAAAATCATTATAGTCATTAAATAGGCTTATTGATTGATTTGTTAATTGTTTTGCTGGTTGTGAAAGGTGTCACATCAGAATAACATGGTAATTTCTGTATCATGCTAAGATATTAAATTTTGGTGTACAGTAGGCCTAGAAGGTTTGAAGTAAATAATGTCACTTAGATCTAATTAGGCTGCATTTTAATCTCTCACAATGAATATGAAGACATTTAATTCAATTTATTTTCTGTCAAAGAGTAGCTACTCAATGTATCTTCAGACAGTATTGCAAATTATTTTGCTATTTCACAATAGAGAATGTAATATAGGCAGACATATTGTGTGAATTAAGACATATTTTATTTACCTTAAGTTTTATTTTTTCTAGATCACTGAATTTGGCCTGTGTGCATGTTGGAAAATAAGGGGACATGGCTTCTACAAGTCAGTCGGCCTTAGAATACATCAGGAGCGGCAGAGTCCACCTGGTGGGAAGATTACAGAGTCTGTCAGTTATTGTGGAGAATCTTTATCAGCAAGGAGTTCTCTGTGAGGAAGAGGTCAGTAAAATACAGACAGAGACTGATGACTTTGACAAAACCAGAAAGATACTGGACTGGGTCACAAACAAAGGGGAAAAAGCCTGCTATGAGTTACTAAAGATTATTGACATGACGAGGAAGAGGACCCTAGAGAGGCCACCCAGTCTACCTGAAAAACCAGGTTTGGCCTCTACTCAGAGCAGCAAGTTTGACCTGCACTACTGGATCAGCTGCTTTTCTTTCAGGGAGGACACAGAGATGGATGTGACCTACTTAAAAGGTATTTCAAAGATTGGTGGTTGGTTATGTGTAATATTTTCATTATTGAACACTGATGTGATGGTTACATATTATGCATTTTGAATATTGATTTATCAGTGTGGAATTATTAATTCATGATTAATTTAGCAACACCATGCACGGGCACATCAGTCAATTCACAGTTAATTTATTTATTATTACTTTCCTTTTAGGCCCAAAACCATGCCGCAAATACCAGGCAAAGTTGAAGTCACAGGCACAAAAGATATCAGATGATTCCTGGATCCAAAGCAAAGCAATCCTATCAAACAATACGGACCCTAATCTGTCTTACACTTCGCTTGTATTGGACACACAAGGACATATTGCCCCATCTAAAATAAAAAGCGCCAAGAGCAAAAAAAGCAAGAAAATACGTTCTAAAAAGCTAAGGACATACATCCCTGAGGACAAAAAAGGAATTTCCCCCAGTGACCTGCTGAAAGCAGATGAGAAAAACATCCTCTTGGTTGGTAAGCCTGGCATTGGGAAGACAGCAGTCACCCATCAAATGTTGAAACTGTGGGCAGAAAGAGATAACAAGGAACTAGACTACATGTTTTATATTGACATGAGAGAAACATCCCACATCACAAGTACCATGAGTTTGGAGGACCTTCTTTTCAGTGTGTTCAGAGAATCAGACGAAGGCAAAGAAGAGGTCTTACAGGATATAAAGGAGAACTCTGAAAATGTTCTTATCATTTTTGACGGAGTCACAGATCTCTCGTCTTTGCCAGTGGTGCGGGGACTTGTAGAGAAGGACCTTCTACCTGATGCAAAGATTGTGATGACGTGCAGACCAGAGGTTGAGTCAGAAGACTTCCTGTTAGACTGGGCTTCTCTCAGAGTGGAGGTGAAAGGCTTCAGCCAACAGTCCATCAAAGCATACTTATCTAAAATGCTCAGCACTGAGCACTTGAGCAGTGTTTTGAGAAACTTGGAGTTGTTCACTCTTTGCCATGTCCCGATGTATGCTCTGATGGTGGTTGCCTGCTTTTCTTTTAAGACCTCAAAAGATTCTCAACAGCCATGCACGGTAACTGAAATATATATCAACATCCTGCGTTTTTGCGTTCAAATAAATGATGGCAAAACAAAAAATAAATATCTTAATCACTATATCAGCAACAAGCGTGAGGCCATACTGTCTTTGGCTGAGGTTGCTTTTCGTGCAACTCAAGCAAAATCTGTGAACTTGGAAGGAGACAGTTGTGTTCATTTTGGCTTTCTGAAGACACTTGAAGTTCACGTCGGTCCTACTGAGTGGAAAACCTCATCTGCGTTTCTCCACTACACGATGCAGGAGTTCTTCGCAGGGCTGTGGCTCTTGAAGAATCCAGAAGAATTCCCAGGTGTTGTACAACAGTGCCTGACCGAGGGGACGAAACACATGAAACATTTGGTCCCTTTCATGTGTGGATTGTTGAATGACAAGAATCTAGACATGTTGAAGTGTCTGATTCCAGCTGAGCAGGTCAAGGAAACATCCAAGTGGCTCTTCAAAAAAGTGGTAAACACATTTGTCCCTTGTCTACTTAACCAAGATCACAGTGACACTGAGGGCAGTGAGCTTGATATCAATATACTGTTCTTATGCCAATGCCTGTATGAATCTCAGTCGACTGAAGCCTGCCTCTACCTTCTGGACAAACTGGACTATTGTCTTGATTTGAGTGAAGAGAGTCTTGATCCTTACCATTGCTGCGCTGTGTCCTATGTAATCAGTCAGTCTAAGGAGAGAAAAATAAGGCTGAACCTTGAGGATGTGATGATATCAGAACAAGGATTGAAACTAATATCCGGCTGCCTCAAGAATGTCCAATGGTGGGTGAGCATTTTGATTTTCACAGAATTGCTTAGGCTGCAACTAGATGACTCTGGTGCCACTCAGACACTGCTTGAATCACCTATTTGAATTGCCTCTTGTTTTGAAGAATATAATATACAAAAATTTCCACACTGTATGAGAGAATTGATAATCTTAACATCTAACCTCTCATGTCTACTAATTAAGGTGGCCAAGAGGTGTTGAAGATGACAAAATAATATGTGGTACTAGCACTTGTGATGAAGTACTAGCTGACTATATCTGATTCTCCTCTATCTGACTTTTTGCCGGGTTGGAAGGCTAGCTCACTGCAGGTGATTGGTTAGAATCCCCCAGATGCCGTCTCACTTTTAAAACTTTATTTGTCCTCCACCCCAACCACAGATTGTTCATACATCACAATTTTCTTGGTGTATCAGTGGTTCTGTAGACAGAAGGTGATGAATACACAGAAGTAAATAGCTTGAATAACCAATACACAACATTGGTAAATAAATTAAAGTGAAAATGAACAACAGAAGTAAATAATTTGATTGTAAATAAACTTGCATAGTCCAAAGACATATTCCACAACACAAAAGTACACAAATGCAAGTATTAGTTGCTGTGATATGGAATGAATTGGCATGTGGACTCTTAGCTTGGGTCAGTTAACAATGCTAGTACGAAACACAAGTAATAAACTAACATTACAAATATTCTTTACTCACTTTAAATTGGATGCACTTCACACCAGGAAACAATTGGGCGTATTAACAGTAAATAAATTGGTCGGACGTTGCTGACGAGTGTCTTTCTGTGTAATCTCCAACTTCTAGTCTGATGGAGGAAGATTGGGCAAGTCCGTAAGATGAGCTCTGATTGGCCCAAAATTTGGGTAGAGGCAGAGAGTGTAGGGGGAATGGAGGGGAAAAGAGAAGAGTCACCTCAAGAGGGGACGTTTTCACATACTGCTTTAGCATCAATCAACATAGGCAGACTTGATGATACTGTATAGTTGATCACCTGAATAATGAGGGGGACGATCTCTCTTCAAATCCTCTGATGATAGGTGCGACTCCTTGCAACAGCAACTGTGGACAGTTTTGCTTCTCAGTGAGGGGGAGATGGACTACAGCAGCTTTCTTGGTCTTGGTGGAAATGAGTTGCACCTTCCAGTGTTTGGTAAAAGACAACTGTTTGAAAGAGCAGTAAAGGTCATGCAGGAGAGTACTGAGAGGGTAATCCTCTGCCTCCACTGGGACAGGAGAACTCCTGTCTGCCCAGCTCTGAGCGAGTCCCTCCTAGAGTCTGTGCCTTATATCAACACACTCAGGTATGTGTTTTAGCATGTTTTTGTGTAATATGAATTCCACATAAATTAATCCAATGTACAATAGATTAACAATGTAAATTTAAATTCAGTTACTTCCCTTTTGCCGTAAAAATTGATGAGTTTTCAACCACATTTTAAGAACTGGTATTGGTGAGCAGAGGGTTTGTGCCAGGATTGAAAGCGGGATGCATAATGCTGATCACAGTGTTACCTTTTTTGTTTGTATACAACCAAGTGGTTCCCATACACCGGACCCAGAATAAACTGGAGTCAAAGGCTGCCATACCAAAAATACAGATTTTATTTGACACAGATAAAAAGGCAATAAATAGGACAGTGCAGGGCACAATTTCAATTGTGCCAATCGGGACCAAAATAAATAAAAATACAAAAACAAAGCATACACTAGGGTCAGGGAGTCACACTAGGGTCACTACATACAATTTGGTTTATATTAACAAACTGTACTACACCACTCGAGTTATTTTTGTGCACACCATATAATTAGGTGAATCAAACCACACCATGCAATAAGGAGTCCCTTTATCCTCCCTATCACTTAGCCCCCAAAGTAGCACAACAAAAGCCCCATAGGGAGAACTAAACAGAAAACTGGCCCATACAGTCAGATTAGTTAAAACGAAGGCACTTCTATACTGCATATAGCTCTAATATTGGAAAAACATTGATTTGGCACTTGGCGATTCTACAAAACATACAATTTATTAGACATCACAGGGCAGAGAAATGTATAGATCACCGTGATAGATTCAACAGAGTGCCTTAATGTACCTTGTAACATTTAAACCATCCAGAACTCAAGGGTCTGCACCCAAATCTCGCCTTTAAGATGCACTAGATAAAATACGAGAGCATTAGCACAGAAAAACAACAAAAACAAGTGTAGGAGCCATTAATTATGTCTGCTTATAATTTGTAGCTTACATTAAGTTTACCACTGGGTGGCGGTGTAGATTGGTGTGGTAGGCGAAGTCTATATAGGCACAGGTGCAACAGGGCTAATCAGGGCATGGGTGACGGGGAGGTCTCACAGTTTTTACCGCTTGCACGCTATGGCCGCAGCCACACCAGAAAGCCAAGTCAGCCATCATATCACAGTACAGGTTTCGTTTGCAATATAAATCAGTTTTTTCTGCTGTAAACCTACACCTTCATTAAATGGGAACCTCACCCAACAGTGAAGACTGCCTGGACATCATTCATTGAAGCGCGTCAAAAACAAGGTCTTCTCCCGCACCCAGCCGAGTGGCTAATTGCTGGTCAGGATAGTCGCTATACAAGTAAAAACTTTGATCTCACCGGACAGTTGGAATCATTTGGAACACACACCGTGGGTCGCAGCACCTCAAAGGCAATGCTGGTTGTCTTCTGGATAATGGCGAATCCATCATCATCCCGAAAGGAAAGAAAAGTTCTGGGCACCGACTAATACAAGGCAAAGGAAGTCCGGTTAGTGCATACACCTGCATCTATGTTTGAATTGCTTGTTTGGAACGGCATTGAGCTGTATACGCGGCGGTGGGCTGCTTTGAGGATTATGGTGTGTTGCATTCAAGTCCGTATTGATTGTGTTGACTTTCTGTGAATTCATGCAAGTTGAAAGAAAGAGATTGTCGTTCAACTCGTCATGTGATTACGATTGTGTTGTTTGGACAAAATGAAAGTGCACGGGCCGTGCGCATAGCCCTCAACATAGCGCAACATTTGTGTTGTAGCGCCTTCTCTTAAAGCAACGGTACGCATTTGTTGAAAATGAATGATATGCAATGTGTTACTGTTGAAAATGAGTCCACAGAAGTGCAATGTGAAGCCACAGAAAAAAGAACACTATCTACAACAACTTTTACGTGGACGATTGTCTGAAATCTTTGCCCACAGAGGAAGAAGCCATGCAGTTGGTAGTGGACCTTACTGACATATGCTCAAAGGGGGGATTTAAGTTGTTAAAGTGGACAAGCAACAGTCGGGCTGTATTGTCATCTATACCTGAGGCAAAGCGATCCAAAACAGCCAGGCAGCTGCACTTGGAACAAGACAACCTGCCTGTGGAGATGGCACTTGGATGGAATTGGTGCGCTGAAAGTGACACTTTCACATTCAAGCCTGCAGTGGAGAAGCAACCACACACCAGACGTGGGATTCTTTCAATTGTCAGTTCCATCTACGACCCATTAGGATTCTTGTCACCATTCACCTTGCTACCAAAACTGCTGTTGCAAGAAATGTGTCGAAAAAACATGTCCTGGGATGACCCTATACCCCAGACATTCTCCCAACAATGGACGGGATGGCTGCTGGACCTGGAGAAGGTGGCGGAACTTAAGGTGGACCGCTGCATCAAGCCGAAGGACTTCAGAGGACCCATACATGCACAGCTGCATCATTTTGCAGATGCCAGCGACCATGGTTATGGCACAGTGTCCTACCTGAGGCTGGAGAACCAGGATAAGAAGGTACATCTTGCATTCATGTTGGGCAAAGCCAGAGACGCGCCATTAAAACAGACAACAATTCCTCGCCTTGAACTTACCGCTGCTGTGCTGGCTGTCAAAGTCGACAAAATGCTGAGGAAGGAACTACCACTTCAGTTGGAGAAGTCGTGCTTCTGGACTGACAGTCAGACCGTGCTGAAGTATATCAATAACGAGACCAAACGATTTCACACCTTCGTGGCAAATAGAGTCGCTTCTATAAGGGAAGCAACAAATGTTGTTCAGTGGAGGTACGTCAGCTCAAAGAACAATCCTGCTGACTAAGCCTCCAGAGGTCTGACTGCGGATAACTTCCTAGCATGTAGGAGGTGGATTGAGGGCCCAGACTTTCTTCAAAGGCCAGAGGTGGATTGGCCAAGACCCTTCGGTCCACAGCCCATTTCCTCAGAAGATCCAGAGGTCAAAAGGGACCTAATGGCGAATGTCATCATACATTCCGAAGGCGCAACCACCAAACTCATGAACTACTTTTCTGAGTGGACTAAACTCAAGACGGCAGTCGCTTGGTTCCTTAGGCTCAAAACTATTCTTCTGGAGCTAAGGAGAAAGAGGAAGGAAGTTGTTGCTTCTTTAACTGTTGCTGGCTCATCCACACACCCAGAAAAGGTAGAAGAGGAGATGAGAAAGACCAGAGATGCAGTTGGTAGTCAATCATTATCTGTAAGTGACCTCTCCAGAGCAGAATTTGCCATTATCCGCTTCAATCAGCAAGCAACATTCAGGGAAGAAATCTCTTCGTTGGAAAGTGGAGCATCTGGTGTAAGGAAAACCAGTGATATCTACAGATTGGATCCTGTGTTGAAGGATGATTTGTTGAGAGTGGGTGGAAGACTCAGTCGGGCAGCCTTACCTGAGGAGCTGAAACATCCTGTAATACTCTCCAGGGGTCAACATGTATCCAATCTCATTTTGCAATACATTCACCGACAGCTTGGACATGCTGGGAGAAATCATATGCTCTCAACTTTGCGACGGAAATACTGGATCACAAATGCCAACTCTGCCTGCCGAAAGATAATATCTGACTGTGTAGTCTGTCGACGGTATCGAGGACAGCCAAGTGAACAGAAAATGGCCGACATGCCAAAAGAGAGAATTAGTCCAGACTTGCCTCCTTTTACCAACGTGGGAGTGGACTACTTCGGGCCCATTGAGGTCAAGAGAGGGCGTGCTATGGTCAAAAGGTATGGAGTAATTTTTACCTGCATGGCTAGCAGAGCCGTACATTTGGAGATTGCCTACTCTCTGAATACCGACTCCTGTATTAATGCCATAAGAAGGTTCATGTGTCGCAGAGGCCAAGTGTGTCGTTTGAGGTCAGACAATGGCACAAACTTCGTTGGAGCAGAGCGAGAGTTAAGAGAAGCCTTAGCTGCCATAGACCACAGCAAGATTCAAGGTGCTCTCCTGCGAATGGGCATTGATTGGACTTTCAACCCCCCTGCTGCATCCCATCATGGCGGTGTCTGGGAGCGACTCATCAGAATGGTCAGAAAGGTCTTGTTTTCTGTTCTACAACAACAATCTTTAGACGATGAAAGCCTTCATACCATCCTGTGTGAAGTAGAGGCCATTCTCAATGACCGCCCCATAACCAAGGTTTCTGATGATGTCAATGACTTGGAAGCTCTCACTCCAAATCATATCCTTTTGCTCAAAGGGAAACCTATTCTTGCCCCTGGACTCTTTCAAGAAAATGATCTTTACATCAGGAGACGATGGAGACAGGTTCAGTACCTTTCGGATCTGTTCTGGAAGAGGTGGACAAGGGAGTACTTGCTGCTATTGCAGGAACGACAAAGGTGGACAAAGCATCGAAGAAGTTTCGTGACAGGGGACATTGTCGTTGTCATGGATCAAACTGCTCCTCGTGGATCATGGATCATGGGAAGAGTGACAAAAACTTACCCGGACAAGAAAGGACTTGTACGTGTAGTACAGTTAAAGACGAAGACAGGGCAGTTGGAGCGGCCCATATCCAAGCTTTTTCTGCTTCAGGAAGCAGTGTAAAGGTCATGACCCAACGCTGAGTCATGTGTCGGTAACCCCTGACTCAGAGAAGAAAGAAGAAAGAAGACAGAGGAAGATCAGTTTTAATGTAATTGTTCATACCTTCACAATTAGGGGCCGGTGTGTAGGAGCCATTAATTATGTCTGCTTATAATTTGTAGCTTACATTAAGTTTACCACTGGGTGGCGGTGTAGATTGGTGTGGTAGGCGAAGTCTATATAGGCACAGGTGCAACAGGGCTAATCAGGGCATGGGTGACGGGGAGGTCTCACAGTTTTTACCGCTTGCACGCTATGGCCGCAGCCACACCAGAAAGCCAAGTCAGCCATCATATCACAGTACAGGTTTCGTTTGCAATATAAATCAGTTTTTTCTGCTGTAAACCTACACCTTCATTAAATGGGAACCTCACCCAACAGTGAAGACTGCCTGGACATCATTCATTGAAGCGCGTCAAAAACAAGGTCTTCTCCCGCACCCAGCCGAGTGGCTAATTGCTGGTCAGGATAGTCGCTATAACAAGGAAAATACATTAAAGGAATAGTTCACCCAAAAATGAAAACTCAGTCATTATCTGCTCACCTCCATGCCAGCTAAAACTTCAATTGTTTTGGAGAAGGCTTCTACACCGTCCCGCTGTGGAGCTCAGGGCGCTGTATGGACGCCAGTCTCAGCTGGCATGGGGGTGAGTAGATAATGACTGAATTTTCATTTTTGGGTGAACTATTCCTTTAAGAATAGTGATAGCAACAGACATAATGTTAGTATCTACCTTATTCAGACATAAAACCATCCCTCCCATTCTCTCTCAGAGGCAGGCAGGTGACTGGAATCTACAATATGGAGAACATGGGTTAATGGTGCACCTGTGAGAACTGGGGCTTACTTTAAAAGACTGTGGTGATGGAGACGTAGTTGTTTTTCTGGAGAAGCCACTGTATTTGAATAGCTGTTCTTCTGTTTTATTGTTGATTTTTGTATATCATGTTGTATACGCTGCTTTTTAATATGTTGTGATTCTGTACAGCTGCTACCTTGGCCAGGTCTCTCTTGTAAAAGAGATTTTTGATCTCAGTGGGACTTCCTGGTAAAATAAAGGTAGAATAAAATAAGTAAAATAAAAGGGCATCACTGCCTGGCCTAAACATACCGTGGCTCCGGCAGCATCACTCCATGGCCTACTCAAACCACCCAAAATCTGAAGGTTTAAAATATTTGGTTAACCACTAGAAACCAACAGTCTTACTTGGTGCTACAGGTCTAATCAGAATCTTGAAACCATGAGTTTGGAAAACCTACCAAGAGGGAAGTCAACTCAACACAGAGCACACCAAACAAAAGCTGGCATCAGCTACTGTCTTCCAAGATGTCATGAGTGCAGGGAAAGAAGCTAGGGTTGATCCTCCTCCCCCGTTTATGCTCTCTCCTATTCACCTGGGTCCTAGTGCTAGACTGTTTTCCTTCACTGAGAGTGCTTGGTCCTAATACTTTCTCCCACTACATGTGCATGAATATTTGTTACAATTTCATGTTAACTCATGTACTAGAAAGTGTTTAAAACTTGCCTGTTGACGTCTCTTGTCAGTTTCAGGAACATCTGCACAGTTGCAGGTTCACAGGATCAGGAACAACACCCTGGGACACTGGAGATGGAAGAAAAGAAGCTACTTCTAGATTTATGTCTGAAGGCAGCACTTTACAAAAGAGAAAGCTTTCACAATGTGGTGAATACACTCTTCTCACTGTTCTCTGTTCACACTGAGAGATACGACTTCCTTCTTGATTTACATCAACATATCAAGAGTCAAGGAGATACAAGTGTCATTCCATTGCTGAGGCCACTTTACCAGTCAGCTGCAGTCTGGGCCATCGACCTCTCAGAGAGAAAGGCCTCCCTCCTCCTGGAAGTGCTGAAACTCCAATCAGAAAAGAAACCAGTGGAGTTGAGAGGCTGGTCAGATGAAGAGAGTGAAGTGTGGAGTTTCCTAAAGTGTCTGCCTCACATCTCACAGCTCAGGTAAATGGATTGTAATTCATTCACATAATAAGATAAGATAATATAAGATATCACTTTATTAATCCCCTTGTGGAAATTCAGGTGCCACAGCAGCAACTGGCATAACAGTACCAGGGAAAAATAAGTACAGAAGATAATAAAGAGAAAGAGTTTGCAGCTTAAGGAGATGATTTATGGTGGAGAAAAGCTGCTTGGAGTTGCCAGGACTTTTGTTGATAATGCTGGAGTAAAACTGCGACCGTGCTTCTCTGAGGGACTTTGAGTAGGCCTTTTGGTGTTCTTGATAGGCTAATCTGTGAACAGTGAGCCCAGAAATTCAGAGACGCCGCTCAAGTACACGCCCAGCTGCCTTCATTTTCCGCAGTTCGCAGGTAAACCAGGGGGCTGAGTGTGAGAAGGTGACTACTTGAGTTTTCACAGGGTCATGGAGATCCAGGACACTGCTCAGGGTTTTATTGTAAAAATCCACCCATTCACTAGCTGATGAAAAGTTTGCAGATGAGATGTGCTGGAGGTCCAAAGTCATGATGTCTGGGTTGATGTTTTTCAGGTTTCTGAAACACATTTGGCGCTTGGGCTTGGTATGGTGAGACATTGCGGCTCCATTGAAATGACCTTGTGATCAGACACATCCAGATCGTACACCAGCAGGTTGCTAATGGGGGCAGAGTCAGTGATGACCAGGTCGAGCATGTGCCCCCAGGTGTGTGTGGGGACATCAACATGCTGTTTTAGGTTGAGACATTCCGATAGTTGTAGAAACTCAGCTGTAGAGTGGCAAGAGGGGGTGTCGACGTGAATATTGGAATATCCAAGTATGACAATATTGGCAGATGTGGTACAGATGTGGTAGTGGAGTGAGAAGTTTGTGCATCTCTGAGATGAAGGCTGAGTTTGGTTCGGGTGGCCGGTAGATGAGAAGAATTATCATGGGGTAGGGGGGTTTGCATTTGAGTGCAAGGCATTCAAAGGAGGACAGCTCAGGCAGAAGCAGGGGGGACAATTTCAACTAATTTCGGTGTATAATAGCTAAGCCACCACCACGACCAGTGCTGCGGGCTTTCTCCAGGTAACTGTAGCCAGGAGGACAGGCTTCATGTAACACAGAGTAAACCTCTGGCTGATGCCAGGTTTCAGTAAGGCACATGAAGTCAGTACCCAAGATGTGGTTATGTATAAGACAGGATTTATTTGTGAGGGATTGTTTTGCTTCCACCACTGAGCTCAAAACTACGGCGCGATCCTCTGTGGCTGTAACAGAATCTGTTCCTTAGAATCCCAAGTAGATGACAGCAGGTCAGAGCTTCTTTACTAATGGGTTAAAGATTTTTGAAGTCTCCATAGTTGTAAAGCTGTGTATGAGATCATGGTTGGCGCAGTAAAAACCAAAAGCTCTGCAGTGTGTGTATGCTGAGCGATAGTGTCAGCCACAGGCTGGCTAGCGTTGGTCCAAGTTATTGTGCAGAGTGTGTACTGTTGAACAGTCCAATGGCCGCCAGCGCAAAGGAACGACTGAGGCGCTCCGTCCTTCATCGTGGGAGGAGGAGCCTGTGGCTGAAGCTGCTCCTCATCAGCCTCAGCTCATCGTAGAGAGGGTGAGAGGGGTTCTCCAGGATGGCATTGATCTTTCCCCTCATCCTCCTCTCTGCCACGGCCTCCAGACTGTCCAGTTTGTGTCCAACAACAAAGCGAGCCTTCCTCACCAGCTTGTTCGGTCTCTTTCCCCTGCCTTGATGCAGCCTCCCAGCACACCACAGGAAAGAACAGTGCACTGGCTACTAAGAGACTGGTAGAACATCTGTAGCAGCCTGTTGCACATGTTGAAGGACCTGAGTCTCCTGAGGAAGAATAGCCTGCTCTGTCCTTTCCTGTAGAGAGCCTCAGTGTTGTCCGACCAGTCCAATTTATTGTAGAGCTGCACTCCTAGGAACCGATAGGAGTTCACCATCTCCACCTCCTCTGAGGAGCAGAGGTGTAAATGGAGGCAGAGGAGAGGGTGAATGGAGAGCCAGGACTTCCTGCAGAGTCGATTCTATTGAAGAACAGATTCAGCTCGTTTGCACGTTCCTGATTCCCCTCTACGGCTGGACTTGATTGTAGCCGGTGATTGTTTTCATCCCCTTCCACTCCTCCTTAGCATCGTTCTACTGGAGCTTCCTCTCCAGTCTTCCCCTGTAGCTGTACTTGGCCTCCCTAAGCTCCCTCTTCAGGTCCCTCTGGACAGACTTGACTTCCTTCCTTAATTTCAATCTACATATAACAAAAAAAATCTCATTAGACAGTATGTGGATATTTAGTCATGATTAATGCACTGCACACGTAATTCATGCAACTCTATTATATATTACTTTATATCTACTAATTTCTCCCTAGCTTTTAAGAGATACAGTGTCTGTCTTGGTTGATTGGTTCTCTGCTGTATATGATGCATCATCATCATTGGTCTTTAAAACCTGTAGAAGGAGTAAAATAATCCACTCTTTCTATTCAAAACAATATTTAACCTTTATTTAACGATGAGGCCAATTATTATTTTTTTATTCCCAGTCAGGGCTCCATTCCAACTTACTGAGAAAAAAAGTTTACCAATTTCTGAGAATAAAGTATACATACAGTATTTTAACTGCCTTTAAACATATCAACATGCAGATTAAAACATGGTGACAAATCTACAAGAAGCAATATTTAATGTTGACCCACTCATTAAAGAGTCTGCCTTTCAGTTCAGATTCCAAAAGATATAAAGTGGATTTTAATATTAACATGTTTTTTCTACACTGTACATTGTGATGTCATTTGACATGTAAAAGCTCAGTGATGTGATGTTTTCTATATCAGTGATGTTTTATATTTCAGTTTTTGGTTATTGAGGCTCTCCCTTTATGTTTTGAACCCTCTGCAGATTCGCTGTTCCTCAGAATCAAACAGGATCACTTGTAGAGGGGAGAAAGAAGGAAACATTTCTAATGAATCTGTGTCTGCAAGCAGCGCTCCATGAGAGGACAACCATACAAAGTGCAATAGACAAGGTGTTTTCACTCTCTACATGTTGGTATGAAAAATGGGATTTCCTACTGGACCTGTACTCCCATGTGAAGGACTATGAGACTCTAACAGGCAGGAGTGTCCTTCCAGCATTACAGTCAGTTTACCAGTCAGCTCCTGCAGTCTGGTCCATCGACCTCTCAGAGAGAAAGGCCTCCCTCCTCCTGGAAGTGCTGAAACTCCAATCAGAAAAGAAACCAGTGCAGCTGAGAGGCTGGTCAGATGAAGAGAGTGAAGTGTGGAGTTTCCTACAGTGTCTGCCTCACATCTCACAGCTCAGGTAAATGGACTGTAATTCATTCAGATATTTTAAGTCTACATATAAAGGTTATCTCATTACACAGTATGTGGATATTTATTCTTGATTGATGCATTGTATTTATACTTAATGCAGATTTTTTTTTTTATTACTTTCTCTTGATGATTTCTCCCTACCGTTTTAGAGACACAGTGTCTGTCCATATTGTTTTGTTCTCTATATGATGCAGAAATCAAATCATGGCATAATCATTCATTCTCACTGTTCCAGTTTACATCGTCTGAGTTTAAAACCTTTTGAAGGAGCCAAGTTCTTGGGGAATCTCTTCTGTCGAGCAGCAGAGAGGGAACAACAGACAGGAGAGAAGATACTGGAGCTATTATCATCAGTGTGCAGTTACAACACATTCCCTTTCAATTATCCAGCATGTGTCTATAGTAACAAGTATCAGTGTGATTTCCTACTGGACCTGTACTCCCATGTGAAGGACTATGAGACTCTAACAGGCAGGAGTGTCCTTCCAGCATTACAGTCAGTTTACCAGTCAGCTACAGTCTGGTCCATCGACCTCTCAGAGAGAAAGGCCTCCCTCCTCCTGGAAGTGCTGAAACTCCAATCAGAAAAGAAACCAGTGAAGCTGAGAGGCTGGTCCGATGAAGAGAGTGAAGTGTGGAGTTTCCTACAATGTCTGCCTCACATCTCACAGCTCAGGTAAATGGACTGTAATTCATTCAGATATTTTAAGTCTACATATAAAAGTTATCTCATTACATAGTATGTGGCTATTTATTCTTGATTGATGCACTGTATTTATACTTAATGCAGATTCATTTGAATTACTTTTAATTTGAATTGATTTCTCCATACATTTTAAGAGATATTGGCCCTCATTTATGAAACGAACGTAAGACAGAAAACGGCGTACGCTCATTTCCACGCAAAGCTCGGCATTTATCAATTTTTTTTTTATAGAATAGTTTTTATTGGTGAAAAGCATAGGCAAACAACAGACACAATGCCAGGTTTACAGGTCACCATTTTTCACAATACCCCACCCACCCTACCACACCACCCAACCACTGCACAACAACAACAACACACATAACAAAAAATAATAATACAGTAAAAAAATATATATATATGGAAAAGGAAAACAGTGATAACAGATGAAAACTGATACGATAATACCGACAATGAAGTGAATAAGTAGATGGCCAAGAAAAAAGTGGAGGAGTAAAAACAAACAAACAAACAAACAAAAAACAACAACAAAAAAACAACCTCTGTTTCAACTTATTTACATTCGGCCACGGAGGTAAGGAGTACATTGATCAGGGATCAGCTACAGGCAGGTAACATGTAGAAACACAGGCAATCAGTCAGGAGGAAGAGCAGATAGGCCATTAAAATAGGAAACAAAGGGTTGCCACTTTTTTAGAAAGCGCTCGCTAGACCCTCTAAGTGTAAACTTGATCTTTTCTAGGTGCAAAAATGACATCACATCTTTCAGCCAGGCGGAGAATGGGGGGGGTGTAGGCGATTTCCAAGCTAAGAGTATTCTTCGCCTGGCTAGAAGTGTTGCAAAAGCAATCATGTCAACCTCATTAGAATTGCAAGGGAGGGGCTCTGCTGACACCCCAAAAATGGCCAGTAACGGGCAAGGCTGTAAGCTATTATTCAACAACTTTGAGAACACATCGAAAATCGAAGACCAATATGTTCCAAGCTTTGGGCAAGACCAGAACATGTGGGAGAGGTCTGCCTGTAGACTGCCGCAACGATCACATTTGGGATCAGAATCAGGGTAAATTTCATGCAGTTTAGATTTACTGAGGTGGGCTCTGTGCACCACCTTTAGCTGGATCAAACTGAGTCGAGCACAGGATGATGAGGAATTCACCCTATCTAATGCCACCTCCCACCAGTCCCCCGCCAGTTCCATTCCCAATTCCTCCTCCCATCTGGACTTTGATTTGGAGACTGTGTCACTGTTCAAAGACATGGTGTCTTGATAAACTTCAGATATAAGCCCCCTCTGAGTTGGAGACAGCCTAAAAAGACTCTCCCATAATAATTCTTGAGGGGGTCTGGGAAACGAATCAAACTTTGTACGTACGAAGTTACGGACCTGAAGGTAACGGAAAAAATTTGAACGTGGCAGATTAAATTTAAGACATAAAGAGTCAAAGCTAGAAAAAATATCACCATCATAGAGGTCTTTGAAACGATCGATACCCAATCTGCTCCAGAGAGTGAAGGATGAGTCCAAAATGGAGGGAGTAAATAAGTGGTTATTGCTAATAGGCCCCAGACTCGATGCTGAGAAGAACTTAAAATGACGGCGGAAATGTATCCATATTTTTAATGTGGACAGCACCAAAGGGTTTGAGGAGTAGCGGGAGGGAGATAGAGGGAGAGAGGAATAAACCAGTGCAGAAAGGGAGGATGAATGGCACGATTGTGCCTCCAGGCTACACCAGTTAATCTCGGGGTTTTTTACCCAGTAAATAAGTTTTTGTATGTTGGCAGCCCAGTAATAGTGCATAAAATTAGGGAGCGCGAGACCACCAAAATTCCTTGGTCTCTGTAAAATAGCTTTGCTGATTCTAGGAACCTTTCCCCCCCAAATAAATGTAGTGATTGCCTGATCCACTGCACGAAAATAAGACTTGGGTAAAAACAGAGGAAGGCATTGAAAAACATACAGAAACTTGGGTAAGATGTTCATCTTAACGCATTGTACTTTTCCTGAGAGTGAAAGGGGCAGACTACTCCAACGCTGAAAGTCTGACTTCATGTTGGTGACTAGTGGGGCAAAGTTGGCCTCGAAAAGGGAGGGTAATGTGCGGGTAATCTTAATACCCAGATATTTAAAGCCTGGCTTCGACAGACGAAAAGGAATTGAAGACTGTTTGATTTCTAGGGCAAAAGTATTGATTGGGAAACATTCACTTTTCTGAAAATTTAGTTTGTATCCTGAAAATGATCCAAAGTCTCGTAGGATAGATTCAACTGGGGGGATGGAAGACACCGGGTTAGTTACATAGAGCAAAAGATCATCTGCATAAAGGGACACCCTATGCTCAACACCATAGCGCGTGATACCCTGAAAATGGGGTGAGGCCTTGAGCGCTATAGAGAGCGGTTCAATTGCCATGGCGAAAAGCAGCGGGGATAACGGGCATCCCTGGCGTGTCCCTCTGTATAGTGGAAAGTATGGGGAGTGAATAGAGTTGGTAGTGACACAGGCCAAAGGAGAGGAGTAGAGCAGCCTAATCCATGAAATAAGTGTGTCACCAAATCCAAATTTCTGTAAAACTGTAAATAAATACTCCCACTCTATACGGTCGAAGGCCTTCTCTGCATCTAAGGAGACAATGGCCTCAGGAGGAAGAGAAGAGCTAGACGTATGGATGACATTTAAGAGCCTTCTAATATTGGAAAATGAGTGCCGACCCCTGATGAAGCCAGTCTGATCCTCAGAAATAATCTGAGGAAGAATGTCTTCAAGGCGTCTGGCTATCACCTTAGCAATGACTTTACTTTCGGTGTTAAGCAATGAGATTGGACGAAATGATCCGCACTCTGTGGGGTCCTTGTCCTTTTTAAGTAAGAGTGAGATGGTTGCTTGAGTGAGTGTATGGGGCAGAGATCCATTCTCCAATGACTCATTAAACATATCTAATAGAATTGGTGCAAGTTTGTCACAAAACGTCTTATAAAACTCTGTCCCGTAGCCATCTGGGCCCGGCGCCTTGCCACTTTGCATAGATTTAATAGCCTCTATAATCTCACCTATTTGCAAAGGCCTGTCCAATTCACTGGCCAACTCAGGGTCAATAGTGGGGAACTTTAAGTCATTAAGAAAATTGTCCATACCGCTTCTGTCAGAGGGAGGCTCAGATTTATAAAGGGTAGTGTAAAAGGTCTCAAAGACCTTGTTTACATCTTGGGGGTCGGAAACAAGATTGTTCAACCCGTTTCTAATCTGAGGTATCAACCGAGAAGCTGCCTGGCGCTTGAGCTGATGTGCCAGTAGTCGACTATTCTTGTCACCATATTCATATAACAGACCACGGGAGTGCGACAGCAAGCGTTCCGCTGTTTTGGTGGATAATAAATTAAATTCAGACTGTAGATCTAATCTCTTTTTATACAGCTCTGGAGAAGGGTCTGCAGCATATTGTGCATCAAGCTTGAGAATAGAGTTAGTGAGACCTTGCAACCGTTTTTTCTGATCACTATTCTTGTGAGATGTATAAGAAATAATTTCGCCACGCAGAACGGCTTTTAACGTCTCCCAGAATAATGAATGAGATATTTCGTCGGATTTATTAGTAAGTATGAAGGTATCAATAGATTTAGAGATTTTAACACAGAAATCCTTGTCGGAGAGTAGCAAGGCGTCAAGTTTCCAGGGAGGGCGTTCTTTTCTATTCAGGCTAAAGGAAATATCCAACTGTAAGGGAGCATGATCTGAGATCACGATAGCCAAATAGTCAACTGATTGGACAGAGCCCATGAGAGCTCTGTCAATAAAAAAATAGTCTATACGGGAGAAAGAGTGGTGACCATGTGAAAAAAAAGAGAATGACTTTGAAAGTGGGTTTAAAAATCTCCAGGGGTCCACACACCCATTCTCCCCCATGAAGATCGACAGAGAACTGGACATTTTGGAAGGAGTTGAGTATTTGGGGCTAGAGCGGTCCAGAACAGGGTCCACGGCACAGTTTAAATCCCCCCCAAAAATAAGATGGTGGGTATCCAGGTTTGGGAGAGAGGACAATAGCCTGTCCATAAAATTGACATCATCCCAATTGGGGGCATAAACATTTACTAAAAGAACTGGGGTCTGGTACAAAGTACCTGTCACAATAATATATCTGCCGTTTTGGTCAGCAACAATGTTCGAGGGTGTGAACTGGATCTTTTTGTTCACCAATATTGCTACCCCTCTGGCTCTTGTATTAAATTCAGAGTGAAACACCTGACTGATCCAAGGTTTGCGTAATCTAATCTGATCCGCTGTTTTTAAATGGGTTTCCTGTAAGAACATAATATCAGCCTTCAAGTTTTTAAGATGAGTAAAAATCTTGGAGCGTTTGACTGGACCATTCATAGATTTAACATTCCACGAAATCAATCTAACTGAATGGTCCCTCATACTACCAGAGTTATTTGGTATAGAGGTCATTATTTAGATTGGAGTAGAATGGGCTTGGATAAAGGCAGTGTAGGAAATAGCACCTGAGCTGACCCCTTGCATAGACCAGTGTAAAACCGTGTGGACTCCATGAGTATACAGATAAAGTAGCCAGAGGTAAGAGAAAAAAATAAAAATTCCATATGAGCAACAAATGCACACACAATGAAAACAACAACAAAGACAATCCCATCCTAGGTTCTCTTTCCCAAACAAAGAGAACTGCAGGTATACATTGATAGACCACCAGTGCATCCACTCTCTAACTAGCCTAACCTAGAACTGATAGGCTACTCTATCAACTGAGAGCATGGCTCCCTAAGGTAGTGAGTGCAACAGAACAAACCACAATAAACATGTTATGAGTTATATGTGACGCATCAGGGACACATAATTCAATCATTGCCACCGACGTGAGGACTGATAAGGGGATCAGAGTATAGCAAATTTGAGAACTACAGAGTCAAAAACAGTTTAGCATAGAAGAACAAGAGCTAGCCTAAACTGAGGGTGAAAGACTCAGACGCCTAAAACCAGGATCATAAAGAGATGGACCAGTTGGTTTCTGGTTAACCCCTTGAAAAATAGTTTGGATTAAACTAATGGCTAAGCCTGCCTGAAGAAAGTTTTTATTTTTAAAACAATGATAACAGAGCTTCGATGTGTCCATTAGGCATCCAACAGAAAGGCCTATCACCCAACTCGATCTATTGATTATTGAATACCAAGCAGGCCTACCATGGGACAAGTGGTAAAACACTCAAAAATAAAGAAAAGCATTAGTCAGGCAATGTAGAGTTAGCTTCTTGCAAAAAAAATTGAATGAACAGGTGACTTAAGCCAAAAAAAACATTAAAAACAATTAATAGAAGAAATAAAATAAAATAGCAGAGCTCGGATATGTTAGGTAGCCAACATATAGGCATGTTGCCAGACTCCGTCTATAAAGGCCAATAAGCAGATTAACTGGAAAACAGTAATTAACAACTAGACTAGGATACCAGATTCTTAATGTACAAAACCAGGCCTGAGGAGTTTGTTCATGTTAGTTTTTAGCCTACCCTTCAACAGTAGTATAATATACTATATATTAAATATGCTATACTAATATACAAAATACAACAAGATAGCATGACTCTGTCCCCGTTTACCTTAAAAATTCCCCTCGTTGGTTTTGCATTATACACATCAGTCTTGCCAGTGGGAATTGTAGAAAGCTTGAGCGGCAGCAGGGGAGTCAAAGTAAAAAGTTTGTCCATCAAAATCCACGCGGAGGCGAGCAGGGTGAAGAAGCCCAAAGCGAATATTCTTTCTGTATAGTTTGGCTTTGACGTCGTTGAAGCCTGCACGTCTCCGGGCCAGGCATGCACTGAAGTCGGGGTAGAGAGAGATCTTGTGCCCGCGGAAGCGCAACTCCTCCCTTCTCTTCCCAAAGATGCGTTCCTTATCCTGGTAGTAATGGAAAAGCACGATGAAGACCCGGGGTCTAACATTGTCTCCTCCCACGGCATTCGCTCTCCCCAGTCTGTGCGCGCGGTCCAGTTTCAGTGGTGTAGGAAAGAACTCGGCCCCGAAAATTTCAGTGAGGAAATCCGTCATAAACTTGACCGGGTCCGAGCCTTCCATCTTCTCCGGGATACCGACCACTCTCAAATTGGCCCTGCGTGAACGATTCTCCAAGTCGTCAACCTTGTCAACCAGCACGCCGTATTCACTTTTCAGCGTGGCGTATGCGTTCTCCAGCTCTACAACCCTGTCACTGTAGTCGGACAAGCCAGTCTCCATCTCCGTTATTCGCCGGGCGTGTAGGTCCATAGTGGATTGTATTGCGCCGAGGGACACGTTGACTGGAGCCAAAGCTTTATCAAGCAAAGAAGTGACGGTCGCCGTGAGGTCGGTGAGTAAAACAGAGCGGAGATTTTCCAGGTCAGTCGGTAACTTGGTAGCGCTAGCTGAGGAACGCGCCTCCATCGCCGGGTGGTTAGCCGATGTGCTAGCTAGGTCGCAAGCCTGGTCGTTAGCCGAATTGCTGGCCAGCGCAGAAGTCAGCGTTTTCTCGTTTCTCCTCGTTTTTCCTGCCATTGCGAAATGTAGTGATGTACTATGTGCCCTTTTTATCTTGCAGTTTACTCAAAAAGGAAGCTGCAACTCATCAGTATGTGAAATGAAATGAAAATGTTCGGGAGCCACTTTCCCCCGACTACTCCGTCTCCATGCTCAACCGGAAGTCCCGGCATTTATCAATTTGGATGTGAGCGGAGGCTACGATCAAATCTCAACTCGTGTAGCAAGTTTTCCAGTCAGTGTGGACTTGCGGTGCAGCAGAGTATATCTGCTGAGTCGGAGAATTGTTATTAGACCATATATTCTGACTGGCATCTAAGCATATGCAGCCACATATTCATCACTTAAAAATATGCAGCCTATGGCAAAATATTATATTTTTTAAAGGCCTACATCGAGTATGTGTCATATAGCCTATCCCTAACATAAATAGGTATTTTCAAATGGTTTGCAATTAACGGAGTTAACAGTTTTCTGGTGTAAGATTAATTTCTCTTTCATTTTGAGATAGTCTACTTGTTTGAGGTCCGACATTTTTTTCCTCACCTAAATGTAAAGAATTGCGATACAAGCTTTATATTAGGCTACTATTATATATTTAGACTATACATATATCATGGATGTATAAATTAAATATTCAAACCTCAGCTGGAGTTCGATTGTCGTCGGCAACGCAGTTGACCGCAGCAGTGATTTCTTTCCATTCTGCATTTTTCCGACTTCTTTTGATGTCACTTTTCAGGCCAAACAGAACTAATTGGTTTAATTGGACTTGGGACGTTAGAGTTTCTATTTCGTGGTCAGAGAAGTTTCTCTTCTTGGACGTATTACGCCTCTCCATGAGGTAAACTCTGGGGGTGAGGCCTCTAAACCCAGGATATTTAGGGGCGTGATATTTAAATGACAATTGTTTTTAGTCGCCACATTTATCAACGCCCGATCATTCTTACGCTGTGATTGGCGAGATACGAACGTTTCATGAATCACACGTGAACCCTGTCCTAAGATGGTTTCTGAGCTCGGATCTGCACTGGTTTCTACGTTAGATTGATAAATGAGGGCCACAGTGTCTGTCCATATTGTTTTGTTTTCTATATGATGCAGAAATCAAATCATGGCATAATCATTCATTCTCACTGTTCCAGTTTCCATCGTTGGTCTTTAAAACCTTTTGAAGAAGTCAAGTTCTTGGGGAATCTCTTCTGTCGAGCAGCCGAGAGGGAACAACATACAGGAGAGAAGATACTGGAGCTGTTATCATCAGTGTGCAGTTACAACACATTCCCTTTCAATGACATGGATATTGATGATGATGATTATGTTGATAAAAAGGAGTATCAGTGTGATTTCCTATTGGACCTGTACTCCCATGTGAAGGACTATGAGACTCTAACAGGCAGGAGTGTCCTTCCAGCATTACAGTCAGTTTACCAGTCAGCTACAGTCTGGTCCATCGACCTCTCAGAGAGAAAGGCCTCCCTCCTCCTGGAAGTGCTGAAACTCCAATCAGAAAAGAAACCAGTGGAGCTGAGAGGCTGGTCAGATGAAGAGAGTGAAGTGTGGAGTTTCCTACAGTGTCTGCCTCACATCTCACAGCTCAGGTAAATGGATTGTAATTCATTCATATGATTTCATTCTACATATAAAAGTTATCTCATTACATAGTATGTGGATATTTATTCTTGATTGATGCATTGTATTTATACTTAATGCAGATTATTTTTTTATTACTTTCTCTTGATGATTTCTCCCTACTGTTTAAGAGACACAGTGTCTGTCCATATTGTTTTGTTCTCTATATGATGCAGAAATGAAATCATGGCATAATCATTCATTCTCACTCTTCCAGTTTACGTCGTCTGAGTTTAAAACCTTTTGAAGGAGCCAAGTTCTTGGGGAATCTCTTCTGTCGAGCAGCAGAGAGGGAACAACAGACAGGAGAGAAGATACTGGAGCTGTTATCATCAGTGTGCAGTTACAACACATTCCCTATCAATGACCCAGCATATGTCGATAAGGAGTATCAGTGTGATTTCCTACTGGACCTGTACTCCCATGCGAAGGACTATGAGACTCTAACAGGCAGGAGTGTCCTTCCAGCATTACAGTCAGTTTACCAGTCAGCTCCTGCAGTCTGGTCCCTCGACCTCTCAGAGAGAAAGGCCTCCCTCCTCCTGGAAGTGCTGAAACTCCAATCAGAAAAGAAACCAGTGCAGCTGAGAGGCTGGTCAGATGAAGAGAGTGAAGTGTGGAGTTTCCTACAGTGTCTGCCTCACATCTCACAGCTCAGGTAAATGGATTGTAATTCATTCATATGATTTCATTCTACATATAAAAGTTATCTCATTACATAGTATGTGGATATTTATTCTTGATTGATGCATTGTATTTATACTTAATGCAGATGAATTTGAATTACTTTCTCTTTACTGATTTCTCCCTACATTTTAAGAGATATTGGCCCTCATTTATGAAACGAACGTACGACAGAAAACTGGGCGTACGCTCATTTCCACGCAAAGCTCGGCATTTATCAATTTGGATGTGAGCGGAGGCTACGATCAAATCTCAACTCGTGTAGCAAGTTTTCCAGTCAGTGTGGACTTGCGGTGCAGCAGAGTAAATCTGCTGAGTCGGAGAATTGTTATTAGACCATATATTCTGACTGGCATCTAAGCATATGCAGCCACATATTCATCACTTAAAAATATGCAGCCTATGACAAAATATTATATTTTGTAAAGGCCTACATCGACTATGTGTCATATAGCCTATCCCTAACATAAATAGGTATTTTCAAATTATTTGCAATTAACGGGGTTAACAGTTTTCTGGTGTAAGATTAATTTCTCTTTCATTTTGAGATAGTCTACTTGTTTGAGGTCCGACCATTTTTTCCTCACCTAAATGTAAAGAATTGCGATACAAGCTTTATATTAGGCTACTATTATATATATAGACTATACATATATCACGGATGTATAAATTAAATATTCAAACCTCAGCTGGAGTTCGATTGTCGTCGGCAACGCAGTTGACCGCAGCAGTGATTTCTTTCCATTCTGCATTTTTCCGACTTCTTTTGATGTCACTTTTCAGGCCAAACAGAACTAATTGGTTTAATTGGACTTGGGACGTTAGAGTTTCTATTTCGAGGTCGGAGAAGTTTCTCTTCTTGGACGTATTACGCCTCTCCATGTGGTAAACTCTGGGGGTGAGGCCTCTAAACCCAGGATATTTAGGGGCGTGATATTTAAATGACAATTGTTTTTAGTCGCCACATTTATCAACACCCGATCATTCTTACGCTGTGATTGGAGAGATACGAACGTTTCATGAATCACACGTGAACCCTGTCCTAAGATGGTTTCTGAGCTCGGATCTGCACTGGTTTCTACGTTAGATTGATAAATGAGGGCCACAGTGTCTGTCCATATTGTTTTGTTTTCTATATGATGCAGAAATCAAATCATGGCATAATCATTCATTCTCACTGTTCCAGTTTCGATCATTGGTCTTTAAAACCTTTTGAAGGAGCCAAGTTCTTGGGGAATCTCTTCTGTCGAGCAGCAGAGAGGGAACAACAGACAGGAGAGAAGATACTGGAGCTGTTATCATCAGTGTGCAGTTACAACACATTCCCTTTCAATGACCCAGAAGATGTCAATAAGGAGTATCAGTGTGATTTCCTACTGGACCTGTACTCCCATGTGAAGGACTATGAGACTCTAACAGGCAGGAGTGTCCTTCCAGCATTACAGTCAGTTTACCAGTCAGCTCCTGCAGTCTGGTCCATCAAGCTCTCAGAGAGAAAGGCCTCCCTCCTCCTGGAAGTGCTGAAACTCCAATCAGAAAAGAAACCAGTGGAGCTGAGAGGCTGGTCAGATGAAGAGAGTGAAGTGTGGAGTTTCCTACAGTGTCTGCCTCACATCTCACAGCTCAGGTGAATGGATTGTAATTCATTCACATGATTTCAATCTACATATAAAAGTTATCTCATTAGACTGTATGTGGATATTTAGTCATGATTAATGCACTGCACATGTACTTCATGTAGATCTATTATGCATTACTTTCTCTCTACTAATTTCTCCCTAGCATTTAAGAGATACAGTGTCTGTCTTGGTTGATTGGTTCTCTGCTCTATATGATGCAGAAATCAGATCATCACATTATTTTTCATTGTCATTGTTACAGTTTCTGGTGCAGTTCCAAGTTCTTGGGGAATCTCTTCTGTCGAGCAGCAGAGAGGGAACAACAGACAGGAGAGAAGATACTGGAGCTGTTATCATCGGTGTGCAGTTACAACACATTCCCTTTCAATGACCCAGCTTATGTCTATAAGGAGTATCAGTGTGATTTCCTACTGGACCTGTACTCCCATGTGAAGGACTATGAGACTCTAACAGGCAGGAGTGTCCTTCCAGCATTACAGTCAGTTTACCAGTCAGCTCCTGCAGTCTGGTCCATCGACCTCTCAGAGAGAAAGGCCTCCCTCCTCCTGGAAGTGCTGAAACTCCAATCAGAAAAGAAACCAGTGAAGCTGAGAGGCTGGTCAGATGAAGAGAGTGAAGTGTGGAGTTTCCTACAGTGTCTGCCTCACATCTCACAGCTCAGGTAAATGGATTGTAATTCATTCAGATATTTTTAGTCTACATCTAAAAATCTCAGTAGATAGTATAGACATTTTTTCTTGATTGATGAATTGTATTTGTACTTAATGCAGATAATTTATTTTATTACTTTCTCTTTACTGATTTCTCCCTACCGTTTAAGAGATACAGTGTCTGTCCATATTGTTTTGTTCTCTATATGATGCAGAAATCAGATCATCACATTATTTTTCATTGTCATTGTTCCAGTTTCTGTCATTGGTCTTTAAAACCTTTTGAAGGAGCCAAGTTCTTGGGGAATCTCTTCTGTCGAGCAGCAGAGAGGGAACAACAGACAGGAGAGAAGATACTGGAGCTGTTATCATCAGTGTGCAGTTACAACACATTCCCTATCAATGACCCAGAATATGTCTATAAGGAGTATCAGTGTGATTTCCTACTGGACCTGTACTCCCATGTGAAGGACTATGAGACTCTAACAGGCAGGAGTGTCCTTCCAGCATTACAGTCAGTTTACCAGTCAGCTCCTGCAGTCTGGTCCATCGACCTCTCAGAGAGAAAGGCCTCCCTCCTCCTGGAAGTGCTGAAACTCCAATCAGAAAAGAAACCAGTGGAGCTGAGAGGCTGGTCAGATGAAGAGAGTGAAGTGTGGAGTTTCCTACAGTGTCTGCCTCACATCTCACAGCTCAGGTAAATGGACTGTAATTCATTCAGATATTTCAAGTCTACATATAATATCTAACTTACTAGATAGTATGAGGATATTTACTTTTTGATTGATGCATTGTATTTGTACTTAATGCAGATTATTTTTGTATTACTTTCTCTTTACTGATTTCTCCCTACAGTTTAAGAGATACAATGTCTGTCCATATTGTTTTGTTCGCTATATGATGCAGAAATCAAATCATGGCATAATCATTCATTCTCACTGTTACAGTTTCAGTCATCTGTGGCAGGAATGCTCAGAACAAGCCAAGTTCTTGGGGAATCTCTTCTGTCGAGCAGCAGAGAGGGAACAACCGACAGGAGAGAAGATACTGGAGCTGTTATCATCAGTGTGCAGTTACTCCACATTCTCTTTCAATTTCGCAGCATATGTCTATAGTAAGGAGGATCATTGTGATTTCCTACTGGACCTGTGCTCCCATGTGAAGGACTATGAGACTCTAACAGGCAGGAGTGTCCTTCCAGCATTACAGTCAGTTTACCAGTCAGCTCCTGCAGTCTGGTCCATCGACCTCTCAGAGAGAAAGGCCTCCGTCCTCCTGGAAGTGCTGAAACTCCAATCAGACAAGAAACCAGTGGAGCTGAGAGGCTGGTCAGATGAAGAGAGTGAAGTGTGGAGTTTCCTACAGTGTCTGCCTCACATCTCACAGCTCAGGTAAATGGATTGTAATTCATTCAGATATTTTCAGTCTACATCTAAAAATCTCGGTAGATAGTATAGACATTTTTTCTTGATTGATGCATTGTATTTGTACTTAATGCAGATCATTTGTTTTATTACTTTCTCTTTACTGATTTCTCTCTACCGTTTAAGAGATACAATGTCTGTCCATATTGTTTTGTTCTCTATATGATGCAGAAATCAGATCATCACCAGTGATGTAAAAAGGTTTTCAATGTAGTGAGTCCCCGGGACCCACAGGTGGTCATTTGAGTGGGTCCCACGGAAATTGAGTGGGTCCCCAATAAAATTTGTGTTTTTCTGACAAATTAATATCCCAAATTTGAAAATTTTTGAGAGAGAGAGAGAGGGAGAGAGAGAGAGACGCAGGGGGGCTGTGTGTGCCCAGTAACATGTGTGACACAGAGCTTCAGGAGAAAGCGACGAACATAAAACATTGTACTTTTCTCCATGCATGAAAAAAAAACAACCGAGCCCGACATACAGTTGTAACAGTCGCAAGTATGCCTACTATGCTTTTGGAACATTGTTTGGTTGCAGTAACAGATTAAGTCACTGGGTGGCGCTCCTTGTTTTTTACTGAGACTGAGTTACAGCAACAGGTTGAGTAGACTACTACCAACTACTCCCAGTCTACCCAATACTGACGTCGTCTCGCTCTGTCATGCTATCCAGGAGTAACGTTAGCCTGCTTCCCTAAAGCTAACAAGCACAAAGCTAATGTAAGCTAAGACACGACCGAGCGCGTTACAGTCTCGGGTCCCATCGGGTTCGGGTCGGGTTGCAGACCTCTAATGTGTAGTAAATGAAACGACTAGTTAGTGAAATCAAAGTCCTATGTTGCAAACAGAATGGGCATTTTTATCTTGTGGCCATCCACAATGACATGAATCTATTTGAAGAAACATAGTGGCTGATGCACAGACATATAATGTTTTTTTCCCCCTGAATAATAACGAGCAACTTCGGGTAGAAGAAATATCTGTTTCCATCGCATTAGCCTATCTGTGCTTTTCCCGGGTAAATCCCTACCTGCAATAGTTTGTTGGCCAGCACTATGTTTGATCTTTTTCTTTGGTGGCATTTTGAAACGTTTTCCTTTCACTCATTGAGACTGAACAAAATGGGAGATATGCGCAGCCGGTGAGAAAATCACGGCCGGTGGATTATTTTTTTTTCAACATGGTGCGTCCCCTGGACGGTAAAGCATCATCGGGTCGTCATCGACATGAGTGAATACAGCATCCACGTGAGTTTATTTACCAATTACCAAGTTTGTAGCCTTGTTGAAATGAAATCTGTGCGGCGAAAGTAGCATTGGATGCAGGCCCAGCAAGGGCATTAAGTCTCTCCCGCGATGATTGAGACTATTTTCTAGGAAAAATGGAGTGCGTCCCATGGACGCGTCGATGGTGAGTTTACTGCGTCCTTTCGGATTTTAACGCGTCATAGACGCAGGACGCGCACCTATTTACATCACTGCATCACATTATTTTTCATTGTCATTGTTCCAGTTTCTGGTGCAGTTCCAAGTTCTTGGGGAATCTCTTCTGTCGAGCAGCAGAGAGGGAACAACAGACAGGAGAGAAGATACTGGAGCTGTTATCATCAGTGTGCAGTTACAACACATTCCCTTTCAATGACCCAGAACATGTCAATAAGGAGTATCAGTGTGATTTCCTACTGGACCTGTACTCCCATGTGAAGGACTATGAGACTCTAACAGGCAGGAGTGTCCTTCCAGCATTGCAGTCAGTTTACCAGTCAGCTCCTGCAGTCTGGTCCATCGACCTCTCAGAGAGAAAGGCCTCCCTCCTCCTGGAAGTGCTGAAACTCCAATCAGAAAAGAAACCAGTGGAGCTGAGAGGCTGGTCAGATGAAGAGAGTGAAGTGTGGAGTTTCCTACAGTGTCTGCCTCACATCTCACAGCTCAGGTACATCAGATAAAAATATGTTACAGAATACACACTACACAAGAAAATGTTGCTAACCTCTCAGTTGAGGTTCGTCAAAAAATGCAGCACATAAACACTAAATGCTTAATAATCGATGATGAATATTCAGCTCAGCTCAGTAAATTTTCAGCAACATATAGATATTTCATATAACATTATGACAGCTAATGATACAGATAGTAATATACTGAATTCATCGTACTTTATATGCTCTTAATTTTACCTTGTGATTCCTGCTCTTTGATTAAACAGTATCCATATTCCCCAATAGAAAATGTTAGACATTGCACATACGGCGGTGTGCAATACATCATCTATTGTGTCATGTATTCCTCTAACTATAACACTGCTCATTTGACATTTCATTGCATAATGTCCTGTTTTAGCTGTGATCCAGGGTTCTTCCAGTGTGTGTGTGAATCCATCTGTGTGAGATCCAGAGAGGAGACCCAGCAGTTGGCCTCTCTCCTCCGGCTCCTGGGTTTCACCCTGGTGTTAACAGGAGAGTTACCCAGGAAAACCTGCCGGTCTGTGGGGAGAGTTCTGGGACTCTGTGGCTCCAGTGTGGATCTCATCCTCACACCCAGCAAGATCTCTCTCAAAGGAGCCTCACTGCTTTTTAGACATACATCACAAATACACAGTCTCAGGTACGCTGCATTTATGCCATTATTGAAAAGGGCTTGGTGTCTTACTCCTAATAACAATGTTTGTCCACTGTCAAAATCATCTTGTGTTAAATCCATTAGAGGTGTATATCATTCCAAGATTGTTTTTTTTCTCTTTGATTTTCAGACTGTCTGCAGTAATGGCATTGTTTCTGTTTCGATTGGTAAGAACACAGAGAGTGGCCTGTCCAGTGGCCACTGAAGAGCTTTCCCTTGTCCTAAAGATGAGCCAGCTGTCAGACAGAGTATTGTTGAGGGTTGTCAGTAGTGTGGCGTCCCTACTGAGATACTGGGCAGTCAGGTGTTTGGACCTGACTGAGTTCTCTATCCACGCTCAGTTTCTCATGACATTGCTACTTCACCATGATCCTCTTAAGATCAAGTAAATCTCTTTGCTTTGCTGATCCATAAAAACATACACTAAATCATGTACCATACAAAATCCTTAATATTATTTTTCCTAAATTTGTTCATTAATTTGTATTTGTCCTCTGATCTGTGACTTCCTCAGACTGTGTGCACAGCATTTTCAGCAGCTACTTGTCCTCATACATGAGATCCGGGACAAGGACTTGACTCAGTCTTTCTTGAGGAAGGTTGGTGGAGACCTGACCTCCTGCTCTCTGGACTGGGAAGTACTTCACTATCTGCTGCAGCAGCCATCAACTCAGACCATCACTGTGGACTTGAGGAGGAACAGGATCTCAGAGAAGAGAATCATAGATCTTCTTCCCTTTCTGGACGGGATTCTATTGGCAAGGTGATACAACTTTATTTACTCTTCACTGGATAGAGAAATACATTTGATCCGATTTAAAACAAATATTTTAAATGAGTGTATTGTTATGCTTATCATCGGTAATAGCGTAAACAATTCCATGACTAATCAAACAATCCCTTGTAATTGTAATGTAAATATCCAGCATGTTATGCTAAATATACTGTATACTTTCAGACCCAGTCCCAGCTTGGTCTTGTCTGCCATCAGAGAGAGCTATAAAACTCACACCAGTCACTGTATACCCAGTTTACTGAGGTCATTAGATCATGTGATCAACCTGACCTGCACACAGCTGGACACAGCGGACTGTGCTGCTCTGCTCTTCACCCTCCAACACAGTGATGGAGTCAAACTCAAACTGCTGTGGACCTCCATACCAACAGGGGGAATAGAGTCCATCCTGTTCACACTGGAGAAAGTCTCTCATCTCAGGTCAGATGTTAGTACTCATTTAGCAACGCTGTACCACTACTGTATGAATGTACAATGTTGAAAGGATCATTACTTAACCAATACACAGGATATGATATGACTAACCCTGGTGCTATTTAGGTAGAAACCAACTGTACCTGTACCTGTATGTCACTGGAGTTATCAGGTGGGCACCTCCCATCACAGATGTTTATCACCTCCAGAGGGATCAACAGTAGGTTCTGGCATCCCAGAACCGCCTGCCTCCACATTGGCTGTTAATATTAAACAGAACTACAGTCACTTACTCTATCCAGTCCTTTTACCTAGTTCACAACATTACCCAACAATTCCTAAACTTGCTATGGGTCTCAAATATGTAGAAGAATGGAATGGCTGACCCTGTAGGCTTGAAACATAAATATACATTGAATGCATCATGTATGGTGTCTTTTTGTCTTGTTTAGTTGTGTACCTGCATACTTTTTTGATTGTTGTTGACTGAAATGGTAACATTTATCATATTTCTGCATCATTTTTCATACCAGTTTAGACAGGAATCTGCTGCTGAGGTTCCTCCACTGCTGCACTGCCTCTAAGGCCCAACAGGGGGCAGCAGCAGCAGCAGATCTGCTCAGGACTCTGCAGCACAGACTGGATCTGTCCTGCTCCTCCTCTGTGGAGCTGTCGGAGCAGGAGCGAGGGGAGGCTCTGTGTCTGACCGCTGGAGACTGCAGGGCCATCTCCACTGTGCTGAGACACAGCAGCCAGGACACACAGCTCAACCTACGAGACTGTGAGGTGGAGGACAGTGGACTGGACCTGCTGTTTCCTGTCCTGGACAGAGTCCGCCTGAGGTGAGAGAGGAAAAACAACACATAACTTGGATTACAATCATATTCAAGGTTGATGCCTGTTTCAGCACCGTAACGTTCTGCTCTTTGCTCTGTTTCTCCCCTTCAGCAGCAGCAAAGCCCTCCTCCTCCAGCTGGTGTCCCTGGTCCCTGTGGGCAGCGAAAGGGACACAGTGACGCGAGCAGAGTCCCTCTGTCGAGCCCTGGCTGGAGAGCTGGACCTCAGTGAGACCAGACTGGATCAGAGGGCCTGTGGAGCTTTGGCCCTGATACTGGAGCTTTCTGAAGGGCTGACAGAACTGGACCTCAGTCACTGTCAACTCACTGACCGGTTGCTACAGACGCTGATCCCACACCTGCACAAAGCACAAGTCCTGGAGTGAGTCCGCTAGAACGGAGATGCATTTGTATGTGCGTGTGTGTAGAGATCTGATTATAATCTAATAATATCTTGCTTTGTCCTTTGTCTTTTATTGGTGTTACAGTCTGAGTCACAATAAGATCACTGATGCTCTGACTGACAGTTTACTCCAGCTGGTCTCCATCAACACCTCCATCCACACTGTGCGGTGAGCGTAAATGCACTCGTGTCTGAATTTGTGCATGATGAATATATGAAATCTTTTGTATCGCCAGACTTGCAGAGAAATCATTTGTGAGTTTAGATGAGTAAACCCTGTTACACATTATTCTGGCTGATGAAGTTACATTTGCTCTCTCTGCTCTGGCATCTTCTTAGAGTCTTCAGCAACAGCATCGTGGACAGAAGCCCCTTTCTGAAAGACAAACGCTTTGAAACGTGGTGAACCAATCATCAGCAGTCTGTGGTCCAAGCAAAGGAAGTGGAGAAACGTGCCAAAATGCTCTAATATCTCATAATTATGGAGCAATTGTAAAACTTGAAATTTTTGTCTAAACTTGTGACAGCTACATGGCTACGTAACGCAATACACACAACTATTTGTGGCTGCCAAGGCTGTGTGATTATTTTGTACTTTTTTTCTCATTGAAATGTTGGAGTGTACTCTGAAAAACATTTATCTTACATAAGTATATCATGGATTTTTATTTTTTAATTCTTAGAGTATATATTTTAATCCTAGTCACACACCTGTAGAGTGTTTATATGAATAAAGATTAAGCAAATATATTTTATGTAAATGTAGCCAGGTGATACATTTGATGTCATTTTCCACTTAGGGGTAAAAGAGTTCATTTTTGGTTTAATTATTAATAATATGTATTTACAGTTTGTTGTTTTCTTTAAATTAGAATGTTTTAATTACAGAGAGAAATGTACACAAGATAGTTTGCTGACAGAGGGTCTGTTTTGAATTTATTATTTGGACACTAGGTGGCAGTGTCACAAATCACTTTTGTTATTGTGCCATGGTTCTTTATTGTTTTGGCCTGGAGATCTGCATGGTGAACGATTCTGGGATGCATTGTGTAAAAGAAATCTGTAAATATTTTAACATCTTGTTAAAACATGCATGTATAAAGGTAAATAACTATGTTTGTTACCGTATTTTAACTGGATGGTACGTTTTAGACGAGACTGATGTCAGATGTCTTGGATAATGCTGGAGCAGCTGACCAGTGTGTTCCCATGTGCATGGCAAGGTACAGTCAGTGTGCATAAAGCCTCATGCTGTTGTACTTGGTCATTGGTGAAATGGAACAGCTGCTTATTGCACTCTAATTTTATTTTACTTACTTACTTATTTTACTTTATTTTACTACACTTTACATCAGTGTTTGGGATGTAAGTGTTCTCTAAATCAAATGGTGTGTTCCAGAGTAATTAACCTACTTTGGGTTTACGGTGTGTTGTAGTTACAATTTGATGAAACGTGTTAAATCTGGTACAGGTGGAGATCCATTTCTGTCCATTTCCTCTTCCCAAAACCTACGTTGCACCTCCACAGCAATATTTCAAAAATAAAAGAAGCCCAAAGAAGTAATTGTGTTCTGTGTGGTACTCAATTCCACGGGCTACACAAAAGTGTTATATCCATGTGTAATTTACCTTTGTGCATTCACAGGTGATGTCTGCAATAGTATTGTACAGTATGTTGTTAAATAGAAAATGTAAAATAAGTGTCCAAAATTAATAACACAAGAAAACTAGTTTTACATTTGTAGACGTTATTAGCCATACACACCGCAGCCATTTTGTTGTTGTCTTTTCACAAAGTAATCTATGCTGCTAGTTACTTATGTATGTACACAGTCAAATTAATTCACATTTGTGTCTGTTTAAGGAATTCCTAATAAAAGAAACTTCACATCTCAAAATAAAGATTACATTAAATTGGTTTCCTATCTTATCTATTACACCAAACTCTACCAAAAAACCCCTCAAAATAAAACATCTTCAAACAATAGAGGTAAAAATCTGCCTAAAATATTTCAAAGCAACTGTCGATGCAGTATTTAACTCGGTCACAACACATGCATGTGTTACCGGCACAGAATGAATCACGAGGTTCGACCTGGGGCAACACATTTATTGTGTAAATTCTGTAGAAACATAAAGACAGATCTGGTCAAAAAAGCCCCAAAATACAGCAAGTGCCCTCTGCTGACTAGTGCAGGCTCAGAACAACATCAGTGACTAGCTAACTACCTATCACTAACTCTAACATAAATTAACTAGCTAACACTATCTACCTAACATCAACATTAACTCTAACATCAACTAACTAGCTAATACTAACTACCTAACACTAACATTAACACTAACTCTAAAGGGGGTCGCACACAGGACGCGTCTGGCGGACGACATACAACATCCAAAAATTAGAAACCAGAGGGAGTTTGGGTGGAAAAACCTAACCCGCTACTTCATTACACCTAAAATAAAGAGTACAAACTCGTTCACAATCATGTTGGCGGATATGTGGGAATAGAGGCAAACCATGCACACATTTTTTGGGAATGTCATAAATTACAATAATTTTGGGAAAATTAAAGACATTCTGGGATATGCAATACCTAAGGAATAGTATGTATCTTGTTATGTAGTTAGTTATGTACCTTGGAAATATAAATGATTGTGTCATTGACAATGATATATTTAACCAAGATATTATTGATCACTAGCAAGGAGGCGATAACAAGAAATTGGTATAAGACTGAACCCCCTACTATACAACAATGGTTAGAAATTATAAGAGATTTATACTATGGAGAAAATTACCTATCTGCTTAGAGTGAAAGAAAATGTTTTTGTTAGTAAATGGAAGAAATGGATGATTTATGACTCAGTGGAAACTGCTTATGGACTAACTGATATATACATTTCAAGATACTGGATTTGTATAATTGATAATGGACACTTGTAAACCATGGCTGTTTTGTTTTTGTTTTCCGTTTATTTCGTTTGCTTCTGTTTTCTTTTTCTATCTTTCTGGTTGTGAAAAAGTCAGAAGTCAACATGCATAATACTTTTTGTTCTATGCAGAAACAAAAACTCAATAAATATTTAAGTTTCAAAAATTGGAAACCAGTGTTTACAATGAAGGTGCACACACTGCCGCAGCATCTGCCAGCACCGGACGCCGCCAGCGCCACTCATGTTTTCTACTATTGCTATTAAACCCAGAACAAGACCTCGCGCATATTAACATCTACTGGCGCTCTCTGTGTGACGCTTCCTGTGGTATACTTGCAGCTTGTCCTATCTAGGGCTGTTCAAAAAAATCGATACAGCTGAGTATTGCAATATTTTTTTCTATGATACTGTATCGATTTTCCAGCCCCTTGTACTGATACATTAAAAAAAAAATATTCATGTTTTAAACAGATTTAAAATGGCCTTAAATTTCCCTCAAATCCCTTTGAATTAAATAGTTTTGACTAAATTTGTCCACTGAGTTATCAATATAATAATGTGATACATACTAGGTACATATTAGACTACCCAGGTGGTACACAGCAAGTTGTATTTTCAGCTCTTTTTAATTTTATTTTAAAATTTTCAGTAAATTATGTAGAGTATTGCAATGTATCGCAATATGTATCGTATCGCAATATGTATCGTATCGCAATATGTATCGTATCGCAATGTATCGTGATACAATCGTATCGTGAGGTCCTTGCCAATACCCAGCCTTAGTCCTATCTGCGACACGGCACTTCTCGCCCTGTGTGCAACCCCCATAAACTAACTAGCTAACACTAACTACCTACAACTAAAATTAACACTAACTCTAACATAAACTAACTAAAACTAACATTAACTATGTAACATTAACATTAAAGGTCCCATATCGTGTAAAACAGGATTTCCCTTGCCTCTTTGATGATAAGGAGTTGGATGGTCTATCTAAACATGGTGAAAGTATCAAAACACACGGTCGCCAACTAAATCCACACAATCCATATTAGAAAAGCCTCTAAACGAGCCGTTTGGACTTCCGTAACTTTGTGGCGTCACAAAGGTTCGCTCATTATCATTTTTGTAAGAAATAATAGACTAACAAAATGTTTTTTTCAAAGCGGTTGAGCGCTTGTCACTGTGTATTTAGCGGACAATTTTCCCTACCTGTACCTCAGAACAGAGGGTCGTTAATATTAATGAGCCTTACAGACACAGCAACAGAAACAGCCTGTTCTTGGTAAGGCTCAGAGAGATGCTGGAAAATGAATGTGTCAAAATGGACAAACAGCTTTTAATGGACCTCAAGACATAACATAGAACACTGTTAAGTGTAGAATATGAGACCTTTAACAGTAACTCTAACAATAACTAACTAGCTACTAACATTAACTGCCTAACATTAACATTAAACCTGCAATAAGCAATTTCAGACCCTGTAACCAATCCTGAAACCGTGTGCTATGTGGAGATTTCCTTGAGACATAATGATACAAATAGCCACACATGCAGGCCAGCTGTGCTGTTATCACCTCTTTTCTAAAGCTTGTTGTCAAAAGTCAGACTGAAGTAAACTCCTACCGACCCATTCAGTAGCTTTTCATTTAAAAAAAAAAAAACTAGCTCCTCTCCACCCTCTCTGTTTGAAAGCAGCCTTCCCGTCCCATCCCTGAAGAAAATCTCGTAATGGCGGAATTGATAAAGCGAGCCAGTAAACTTGTTAAACTAGTAAACTTGCTACCTACCTCTTCACTTGTCATTGTGGGACATGTAACTTTCAGAGGGAGAAAAACATGGCATAGCGAGACTGGTAACCATCGACACTTCTCCGTAGGCATGTTTAGCTTACCTATTAGCATTTATGCACGGTTTGTCATCCACCGGCTTTGCTGTGGTTTATTGACAAATGTGTTGTGGTTTCTGTTACCCACTAGTGTTCGGAAAATCGCTTAGTGCAGCTTTAACGCTAACTCTAACATAAACTAACTAGCTAACATTAACTAGCTAACATGAACACTAACTCTAACAAACTAACTAGCTAACATTAACTAGCTAACATTAACACTAACTCCAACATAAACTAGCTAACATTAACACTAACTCTAACAAACTAACTAGCTAACATTAACACTAACTCCAACATAAACTAACTAGCTAACATTAACTAGCTAACATTAACGCTAACTCTAACATAAACTAACTAGCTAACATTAACTAGCTAACATTAACGCTAACTCTAACATAAACTAACTAGCTAACATTAACTAGCTAACATTAACGCTAACTCTAACATAAACTAACTAGCTAACATTAACTCCAACATAAACTAACTAGCTAACATTAACTAGCTAACATTAACGCTAACTCTAACATAAACTAACTAGCTAACATTAACTAGCTAACATTAACACTAATTCCAACATAAACTAACTAGCTAACATTAACTAGCTAACATTAACACTAACACGGACATAAACTAACTAGCTAACATTAACTAGCTAACATTAACTAGCTAACATTAACACTAACTCGAACATAAACTAACTAGCTAACATTAACTAGCTAACATTAATGCTAACTCTAACATAAACTAACTAGCTAACATTAACTAACTAACATTAACACTAACTCCAACATAAACTACTAGCTAACATTAACTAGCTAACATTAACGCTAACTCAACATAAACGAACTAGCTAACATTAACTAGCTAACATTAACGCTAACTCTAACATAAACTAACGAGCTAACATTAACTAGCTAACATTAACGCTAACTCTAACATAAACTAACTAGCTAATATGAACACTAACTCTAACATAAACTAACTAGCTAACATTAACTAGCTAACATTAACGTTAACTCTAACATAAACTAACTAGCTAACATTAACTAGCTAACATTAACACTAATTCCAACATAAACTAACTAGCTAACATTAACTAGCTAACATTAACACTAACTCGAACATAAACTAACTAGCTAACGTTAACTAGCTAACATTAACTAGCTAACATTAATGCTAACTCTAACATAAACGAACTAGCTAACATTAACTAACTAACATTAACACTAACTCCAACATAAACTAACTAGCTAACATTAACTAGCTAACATTAACACTAACTCCAATATAAACTAACTAGCTAACATTAACTAGTTAACATTAACGCTAACTCTAACATAAAGTAACTAGCTAACATTAACACTAACTCTAACATAAACTAACTAGCTAACATTAACTAGCTAACATTAACGCTAACTCTAACATAAACTAACTAGCTAACATTAACTAGCTAACATTAACACTAATTCCAACATAAACTAACTAGCTAACATTAACTAGCTAACATTAACACTAACTCGAACATAAACTAACTAGCTAACGTTAACTAGCTAACATTAACTAGCTAACATTAACGCTAACTCTAACATAAACAAACTAGCTAACATTAACTAGCTAACATTAACGCTAACTCTAACATAAACGAACTAGCTAACATTAACTAGCTAACATTAACACTAATTCCAACATAAACTAACTAGCTAACATGAACTAGCTAACATTAACACTAACTCGAACATAAACTAACTAGCTAACATTAACACTAACTCCAACATAAACTAACTAGCTAACATTAACTAGCTAACATTAACTAGCTAACATTAACACTAACTCTAACATAAACTAACTAGCTAACATTAACTAGCTA